>NC_083777.1:31614568-31634568 GCF_963514075.1 Conger conger | reverse complement strand
TTGGGCAGCCCTGCTCTAGCTGTTCAATGAGGTGTGCTGTGTTAGGGTTGGAGTGAAAACCTACAGGATGGTAGATCTCCAGGAACAGGGTTGGGCAGCCCTGCTCTAGCTGTTGAATGAGGTGTGCTGTGTTGGGGTTGGAGTGAAAACCTACAGGACAGAAGACAGAACAGGGTCCTGGTCTGGGTTGTCCTCTAAGCATGTGAGCTACAGGGACTCAGCAGTGATGCAAACGGCCCCTGATTCGTCCAGAAAATACTAAAATATTGTCCGAATAACACAATTAACAACTTAACAAATAGACACATGTGGAGACATTATACAAAGAAAAAAACACCTATTTCAAGTACATTTTCCCTTGTGGGAAAAAATTTATTGACTTCATATTTTTACCGTATTGATACTATTGACTTAGACATTGAAATGGGTGGCTAAGGCTGAAACACATTCATTTTGTTCATCCCTTTTATGGATGTAAAAAGCCTCAATAAAGTTTTTTAAAGTTTAGGTGTACGTGCCCAGGAATAAAGAGCCTTGCCTGTGTCCAGCCCTGTCTGTGTGCAGCAGCCCGAGGTTGTTGGTGAAGGTCATGTTGTCATAACAACAGCGGTGATGGTTGGATCTCAGCTGCCTCGTCGCGCTGGCGTTCGATTTAACGGGTTTGAATTTTTAATGGAAGGTGGCATTTCAGCGCGATGGAGAGTTTTATTAGAAGCGCGGCGGTTTTGTGTCATCGGCGGCGGCGTGCTGTGGGCGAAGAAGGTGCCTCTGTCTCCATTGAGGGGCCCGGCTTTGTTCAACGCTGCTTTGTCAGGAGAAATGGTTCTGTCTGCAAGCTTTTCACACTTTTCACACCTACCATAGACGGTTGCGTAAAGAGCTGTTCCCCTATGGAGACGAGCCAAAGAGTGCTTTCTGAGAGTGTGGTGTCGCGTGAGAGAGGTTTCATGAAGCCAAACAGGGGTAGGGCCGCTGTCAAGAAAGTTTTAGGAGTGTATATTGCGCGTTAATACTTGGCGCAGTTTTGTTTTCCAATTTCTACTTATAATGCTGTCATGTGTTTATTTTCTCATGTCAAGACCTTGGAGTGACAGAAATATGAATAAAAAGAAGACATTATGTGTTGGCTGTGTGTTATAAAATGCAAGAAATTCACTTATGTTATAAACACATGCATACGCACAAACATATAAGCACAAAGTCTAGCGCACACGCACACACACCCACACACACGATAGTAATGTAATGTTCTCTCTCCTCTCTGGCAGCCTGGCTCTGCACCCAGACAAGGCGCAGGTGGCGACGGGGCAGGTGGGGAAGGACCCGTACATCTGCGTGTGGGACACCTACAGCGTGCAGACCGTGTCCATCCTGAAGGACGCGCACACGCACGGCGTGGCCTGCCTCGCCTTCGACTCCGACGGACAGGCAAGAGTCCCGCCTCCGATACACACGCCCAAGCCCCGAACAATGTTACATTACTCTAATATTCCTGGGTTTTACACAAGTTCACACAGCATTCCCAAGAGGGAAATAAAAAATGTGAACTATATCATGGTCAGTTAAAGTTGTAAAATGGAGGAGGTTGTTGATCATGGTCAGTTACAGTTTGAGATGGAGGAGGTTGTTGGTCATGGTCAGTTACAGTTTGAAATGAAGGGGAGGTTGTTGGTCATGGTCAGTTACAGTTTTAAATGAAGGGGAGGTTGTTGTAGAACACAGTGGTGTGTTTCTGCAGTGCTGTGTTTCCGCAGGGGCGTGTTTCTGTAGTGCTGTGTTTCTGCAGTGGTGTGTTTCTGCAGGGGTGTGTTTCTGTAGCGCTGTTTCTGTAGGGCTGTGTTTCTGCAGTGCTGTGTTTCTGCAGGGGTGTGTTTCTGTGTGCAGTTCCAGGGGCAGCCCATCCCTGGCTCTCATTTCATGTCAGGCAGCGGTGTAAGCCGGCGCTTCGTCTCCGATTTATCATCTTTAACCGCGCCGGCCGCCGGGAGGCTGGGGAGGTGTCAGAACCTGATTACCGGCGGGCTGATGTATGGGCATCCCGCGTGCCTGGGATCCCGCCACCACGCCTGGCCTGGCGGGGCAGAAGACCCCCCCCCCGCCCCCCCCCCCCCGCCCCCCCGCACACCTGTGGCTCGCGTGGAGAGCCGTGGAGCGCCGGCGTCTCGCTGCGGGTTCGGCTGAGTAACAAATGCGATGTCGCCTCTCAGATTGCCTCCGCTGGAGGACGTGTCTGTCTGGCTAGCCGGGCGCTAAGTAATTGATCGGGGCGACAGGCCGCTAGCCGCTAGCACTCCCGCATGGCTGCACGCTATTAGTTTAGCGGGAGCGGGGTAATAAAAACACCGCCCGCACCCCCCCGCACCCCCCCACCCCCCCGCTCCCGCGCTAATGGAAACCAGCGGACGGGTCTGAAAACACGCTCTCGACCGAGACGGGCCAGTCCATGCCCCACTCACTCCGGCTTCAGGACGCCGTTTTAATTCCTGTTTTATTTGTCGGCTTTCTAAGTGGATTAGGCTGCCGGTTTGGTGGAACCGCAGACGCCCGTCTGAGATAAACAGCAGGGAGGCGTCTCACAGCTACACGCATACCTGCTCAGAGAGCGACATAGATGTGTGTGAGGCTTTATTGTATTTTCACAATATATACACAGTACATCCTGATTCTAGTCCTGTATATTTACTCCATGATCCAAAGTACAACCACCTTTAAAGCAGGTTGAATTACTGGTAGATGAGGGGATTGATTTTTGATTGCGGGTTGCTTGCTCCCCCGAACCCTGGTTTCTCCTTGTCAGATAAACAGATAAATAAGGATGCTTGTATACCTGACGAAGACACTGCGAGGGATTGAAAAGTTCTACTTGGGAATTGGGAGCTCCCAAAGTTATTGGAGTTATTTTGAAACAGCGTTGCTCATCTTTTTTGACTCAGCGCCTGGAAGGTAGATGTGTGTGTGTGTGCGTACACGGCATTACAGTCCGGTTCTGTTTGAAATCTAACTGCGTCAGGGATTCCTCTAGTTTCAGTGGGATCTTTCCCTTCGCCCAGAATCAGACCTTTAGACAGACTATCAGCGCTCATCGATTACACGTTCCAGCCCAAACTCCCTGCCCATAAAAGTTGAAGACTGTCAGCCCTGGTCAGCTTTCTTCATTAACATCACAGTGAAGCATTTTAGCCGTGGGGCGAGTGGTCCCAATTAAATATGCATCCTCTCCGGGTTCTCTCAGCTGTCTGCACACGCTCACACACACAGACAGAAACACACAAACCCAGTGCAGACACACACAGAGTCAGACAGACACACACACACACACACACACACACGCACACACAGTGCAGACGCCCACACACACACACACACACACACACAGAATGCAGATGCCCACACACACACACTCACACACACACACACACACAGTGCAGACGCCCACACACTCACACACACACACACACACAGTGCAGACGCCCACACACACACACTCACACACACACACACACAGAATGCAGATGCCCACACACACACACTCACACACACACGCACACACAGTGCAGACGCCCACACACACACACACACACACACAGAATGCAGATGCCCACACACACACACACACACACACACACACACAGTGCAGACGCCCACACACACACACACACACACACACACACACACACACACACACAGAATGCAGACGCTTGGGGAGGTCCCAAGGTGTTTGAGCGGGAGTTGGCATGACAACGCTTTACTTGAGCTTCACAAAGCTGAAAAGGACTGCATTACCAGCATTTTAAATTACACCCATCAAAACAAGAACAAGCACGCACACACTATACACACACACACACACACACACACACACTCTTACATGCTGCCCATGCCCATCAAAACAAGACCACAAATATGTCCACACACAAAGGAAAACACACACTCACACATCTGCGTTTGACTCCCCCCCCCCCACCCCAACCAGCCTCCGTCAGTTTCACTGTGAGACGTTGCTCAGTTCCTTTCCTGCCGCACCGTCTGCTCGAAATGTGTCCCAGAAATGGATCCCCAAGTCACAGAACTTTGATGTGTTTATGTTTTGGTGTACAGTATGCTGTACACCAACTTTTCTTGTCATGGTTCCTCCAATGAGGAGCGGTCAGGCACCTGACACCGTGATCTACAGTCCGGGATGTGGGCTCGCCTCGAATTACAGGGTTTTATCGGCGAGCCGGTGTCACACTGGGGTCTGACCAAACTGTCAGTTCATTTAGTGTGCAGCTTAAAATGTGCCAGAGAAGGTGTGACATTCTGTTTTTAATGGGATTTAGTCGCTCGCTGACGTGTAGTTAGGTGTGAGAACTCTGAAGAGGAACTCATCGCATTGTCCAACTGAACGACTCCCACTCAGCTCAGAGAAATGACTGGCCTGTCCCCTCCAATGATAATTATAATTACTGTCCATTCGTAATCATAAACTAGAGAGGGTGGAAATGTTTGTCATTTACTGGTCGATGGTGTGCTGTTCACCTCAGTGTTACCGC
This sequence comes from Conger conger, assembly GCF_963514075.1. Lineage (NCBI taxonomy): Eukaryota > Metazoa > Chordata > Actinopteri > Anguilliformes > Congridae > Conger > Conger conger. The sequence continues at coordinate 31,630,036 of NC_083777.1, read as the reverse complement.
CTCCATTCTGTCCGCTTTCCCGAAGCAGATTCCACATTTTGTGAGCAAATAGTTTACAGGGAAAACTGATGGCTCCCCCACTCTATATTTATAATTCTTGGATTAAAAATGACAGCACATGGATTTGTACGTAAATGTGTGCCACCATGGTCTGTTTATGAAAAGCTGATTTGATAGCCAACTATGAATTATGTATTTTAGCAGAGCTCACAAACCATATTGTGATGCTATGTATAGCGTATTTAATTCAGTCTGTCAGAAAGCAGTTGTGTTGTTAATCTGACATTGAACATAATGTGTTTCTTTTCTCTCTCTCTCTCTCTCTCACTAATTCTCTCTCTCTCCCACGGCTGTAGTCTCTTTATTAAACAAGAATAGTTTATAATAATAAAAACAGTATTACGATATACTGCGACTTGTCATCGCAGAGACCGGAAAAGTATGATATCCATCTTTCAAATCATATCAATGACAAACTTGTTCTCTCTCTCTGTCTCTCCCTCGCTCTCTCACTCTCTCGCTCTCACTCTCATTCTCCCTCTCCCTCTCCCTCTCTGTCCCTCTCTCCCTCTGCAGCGGTTGGTGTCAGTGGGCCTGGATGCCAAAAACACGGTGTGCGTGTGGGACTGGAAGAAGGGCAAGGTGCTCGCCACGGCAACCGGGCACTCAGACCGGGTAGGCCCCTCTCCCTGGTGTGTGTGAGGCCCTCAGACCCCCTCTCCCAGGCGTGTGTCAGGCACGCAGACCCCCTCTCCCTGGCGTGTGTCAGGCCCTCAGACCCCCTCTCCCTGGCGTGTGTCAGGCCCTCAGACAGGCCCTCAGACCCCCTCTCCCTGGCGTGTGTCAGGCCCTCAGACCCCCTCTCCCTGGCGTGTGTCAGGCCCTCAGACCCCCTCTCCCTGGCGTGTGTCAGGCCCTCAGACAGGCCCTCAGACGCCCTCTCCCTGGTGTGTGTCAGCGGGTTCGCCGGGGTCACATGACCCGCCCGTTATCGGCCGTGTGACGCCGACCATTTACCCATCAGGCCACGGTGCGTCAGAAATAGCGATGGATAAATGTCAGCGCTTCTAATCAATCAGATCAGCCTGTGCTTTAATGTGCTATACAGCAAATTATTCCCTCAGCAAAAGGTCACGTTTTTAATTGATTAAATTACCGGCTGACAGGGGGAATCAGTGGGGTCTAATTGCTGAAAGTGTGGACATCTGGCCACTGAAACCCGGCCAGTTCTGGGGAATGGGGAGCTCAAGGCAAAACCAGGGCAGATGGGAGCAGGTCCAGACTAAACGTGTGTGTTAATGGGTTTATGGAAAACAATCACAGGAGAACGGAGAACTCAGTAATGGGTTTATGGAAAACAATCACAGGAGAACGGAGAACTCAGTAATGGGTTTATGGAAAACGATCACGGGAGAACGGAGAACTCAATAATGGGTTTATGGAAAACGATCACAGGAGAACGGAGAACTCAGTAATGGGTTTATGGAAAACAATCACAGGAGAACGGAGAACTCAATAATGGGTTTATGGAAAACGATCACAGGAGAACGGAGAACTCAATAATGGGTTTATGGAAAACGATCACAGGAGAACGGAGAACTCAATAATGGGTTTATGGAAAACGATCACAGGAGAACTCAGGCACATGTTCTCAGCCCCTTTCTGGCGGGCGTATTTTATATGTGTTTATTTACGACGCCGGGAGCTTAGATTCCCTCTCACACTTTGCGAGGTCAGATTGTGACAACCAATCGGATGATAGACTAAACGGGTTCCCGGCCAGAGCATAAAAATGTAATGTACGGAACCACCCCCTGATTGGTCAATGTGAATCGACACCTCGAATCGACCCCTCACACCGATCGTGGCCACATTTTGTTTTACAAAAAAAAAAAACTTACTAAAAAACTAAAAAACAATGGGGACCAAAAAAAAAGCAAGATGACAAGCCAACGGGGCTCGTTCAGGAATCAGTCAACTTTTAATTGCTTTGCCTCACTGGCAACAGCTATAAAAAAAAGTAGATAGATAAAAATGGTCAAAGAAATATAAACACAGAGGTGAGTGGGTTCGGTGGGGTTGAGGATGGAGGAGATGGCTGACTCAGCAAGGATAAATCCCACATATTATACCTTTTTAAAAAAATAAATAAACATGGAGGGTGGTTTCTCGCGTCTACGTTTCTGTAGTATTGTTTTTTGTTGTTGCCGTTTTTAGCCTGGCCGGGGCCGAGTGTGACTAATTGCCTGGCTGCGTTTCAGATCTTCGACGTCACCTGGGACCTGTTCCAGCAGCACAGGCTGGTGAGCTGTGGAGTGAAGCACATCAAGGTGAGGCCATCGCCATAGCGACCAGCCGCCCAGCGGGCACGCGGGAGGCCGCCTCTGTTCCGGGTCCTTCCCTCGCTGATATCTGACATGGAGGGGTCGCTTCGAACGGCTCGATTTTGCGTTTGCAAGCAAATAACAAAACATGACATAAGGCAACGGTGAGGACAGACCATTCAGCACCAGCAATGCTCGCCTTAAAGATAAAGATTGTAGCGGTTTGTTCCCCGTTTAACCCAGGGAGGTCCATTGAGAACGTGTTTCTCTTTTTCATGGACACCCTGGGATGAATGCCAGAGAGAACAGTAAGTGGAGAGAGAGGAGTTTCAGGGTTAAGGGCCTCGCTCAAGGGCCCAACGACTTCCTTTTTCATTTGGGAGATTAGTCTCTCTATGTGCCCATTGGAGGCTCAGACCAGTTACTCTACAGTCACCTCACAAGCAACCTACCACGAGACTACCCTGCTGCCCACAGTTATTAAAAGTACATTCTGTAGTTGGAGACACTTTAGTATAGTGTTCATGCCAATGTGCCCTTGAGCAAGGTAGTTAAACTGAATTGATTCAGTGAAACATTCTGTATAAATGATTAGTATGTAAAAAAAAAAATGTTCTGGCTTAGAGTGTGTACTCGTATAAATACAAATTCTGATTTACTTTTCTTTGACAAATAAGTGCAATTTTATATATCTTAAGTGCGATGGCACTGTAGGTTCACACACAATGTTAAATGTAAGCTCTCTTCTGTACAAACTCCCAGCCATACTGCTTGTTTAGGAAAGGTGACCACTGTTTACACTATACAAAGACTTTGACCTGATACATCGCCTGTAGACTGGAAGAAAAGGGGATGAACTGGACAGAGACGTTTCATTTAATTTCCTTTCATTTTCATTTAATTTAATTTCCTGATTCAAGCCCGTTTGAGGTGAATTGATTTCACACGCGTCAAGCGCAAGATCAGCCGCGCGACGGCGGTGTGTGTGTGTGTGTGTGTGTGTGTGTGTGTGTGTGTGTCTGCATGCTCATCGGTCCATCGGCCGCTTGGTGCATCGGCGCAGTGATACGAGTGTGTGTGCACCACGCAGCCATCTGACAACGTCTTTACAGCGTGGGTCAGAACCGCTACGCTGGCTGAAGCCGAAGGATTCACAGAGAAGGGACAGGTTGCTGTCTGAAGCTGAAGGATTGGTAGAGAAGGGACAGGTTGCTGTCTGAAGCTGAAGGATTGGTAGAGAAGGGACAGGTTGCTGTCTGAAGCTGAAGGATTCACAGAGAAGGGATAGGTTGCTGTCTGAAGCTGAAGGATTGGTAGAGAAGGGATAGGTTGCTGTCTGAAGCTGAAGGATTCACAGAGAAGGGATAGGTTGCTGTCTGAAGCTGAAGGATTGGTAGAGAAGGGACAGGTTGCTGTCTGAAGCTGAAGGATTGGTAGAGAAGGGATAGGTTGCTGTCTGAAGCTGAAGGATTGGTAGAGAAGGGACAGGTTGCTGTCTGAAGCTGAAGGATTGGTAGAGAAGGGATAGGTTGCTGTCTGAAGCTGAAGGATTCACAGAGAAGGGATAGGTTGCTGTCTGAAGCTGAAGGATTGGTAGAGAAGGGATAGGTTGCTGTCTGAAGCTGAAGGATTCACAGAGAAGGGACAGGTTGCTGTCTGAAGCTGAAGGATTGGTAGAGAAGGGACAGGTTGCTGTCTGAAGCTGAAGGATTGGTAGAGAAGGGACAGGTTGCTGTCTGAAGCTGAAGGATTGGTAGAGAAGGGATAGGTTGCTGTCTGAAGCTGAAGGATTGGTAGAGAAGGGACAGGTTGCTGTCTGAAGCTGAAGGATTGGTAGAGAAGGAATAGGTTGCTGTCTGAAGCTGAAGGATTCACAGAGAAGGGATAGGTTGCTGTCTGAAGCTGAAGGATTGGTAGAGAAGGGATAGGTTGCTGTCTGAAGCTGAAGGATTCACAGAGAAGGGATAGGTTGCTGTCTGAAGCTGAAGGATTGGTAGAGAAGGGACAGGTTGCTGTCTGAAGCTGAAGGATTGGTAGAGAAGGGACAGGTTGCTGTCTGAAGCTGAAGGATTGGTAGAGAAGGGACAGGTTGCTGTCTGAAGCTGAAGGATTCACAGAGAAGGGACAGGTTGCTGTCTGAAGCTGAAGGATTGGTAGAGAAGGGATAGGTTGCTGTCTGAAGCTGAAGGATTGGTAGAGAAGGGACAGGTTGCTGTCTGAAGCTGGAGGATTCACAGAGAAGGGGCAGGTTGCTGTCTGAAGCTGGAGGATTCACAGAGAAGGGGAAGCTCTCCTGATGGGGAGATTGGAGAGCAGGACGAGGCCTAATTGCCTGTAATTAGCGGTAAATGGGCTGTTTGAGCGAAGCCAGATGAATTATGAATGGCAGAGCGGCCGTTCCCAGGTGTGGTCCTGGCAGCGCTGACTGTGGGAGGAGCTGGGGGGGGGGCTGGGGGGGCTCATTAACGCACGCGGGTGAAATTTGCAGAGCTGGCTGCTCCCTGCTGGAGGATCCTGGCGGTAAGGAACGCCACGGCCCCCCCAGAGACCACCTGCACACCCCCTCCCCTCCCCACCCACACCTGTGTTGTGGCTACAAGCAGGGCTCTACGCCAACATTTTTGTCCCAAGGAGCATATACCGTAAACTCCATTATAAGTCCATTAGTAGATGGTACTACTTTATCATTTTCAGTGTGGGACCTTATATTTAGGAACTAGGGGCGTAATTTTAAATTAAATTCCATTTTTATTTATATGGCACTTTTCACAAAAGACACTTCAGAGTGTCGGAGAGGTATTTGAAGCTTCACCCGGCCTGAACCCAGTGTGGACAAAAAGCCTCAAACTGTGGTCAGAAAAGCCCTCCTGACGGGTATAAATCCCAGGACTTTTCTCAGGGTTTTCAGGGTTTTTTTACATTACATTACATTACAGGCATTTGGCAGACGCTCTTATCCAGAGCGACGTACAGTTGATTAGACTAAGCAGGAGACAATCCTCCCCTGGAGCAGTGCAGGGTTATGGGCCTTGCTCAAGGGCCCAGCGGCTGTGCGGTTCTTACTGTGGCTACACTGGGATTAGAACCACTGACCTTGCGTGTCCCAGTCCTTTACCTTAACCACTACGCTACAGGCCTGGCGGCAGGCGGGTTTTCCTCCTGAGCCGCTCCTCTCCAGCAGGCATCTCACACGCTTGTGTCTTCAGCCCTGTACACTGCAGGCCATGAGCGGATGCTCTTATCCAGCATTAGTTATGCAGCTCCATATAATCCATTTATACATGCTAATATATACAGCGCCGAGGCAATCAGCTCAAGTACACTGCTCAAGGAGACAAAGTCAGCTCCTCTCCTGGGATTTGAACCTGCAACCTCAAAGTCACACGCTCACTTCCTTCACCTCTGTACTACCCAGATTCGCTGAAAATTCCTGCTAAGACCAACTGTGGTCGTACACTGGTTTAAACTGGTTTAAGCCGTGTTTTTCGATACTTCGATCCGGTCATGGCTGGTCAGTGGCTGGTCATGGCTGGTCAAAGCTGGTTAAGCTGGTAGAGTAAGCTGTCTGACTAGTTGACTATATAGGCTGGTCAGGTGGCTGACCAGATAATTGTGTTGAGCACATGGCTCAAACCAGCTTGACCAGTTTAGGCTCTTGCGTCTCATTCTGTGCCATTGTTAGGAATGCAGAGTCAGTCTGCCCACAGCCTCTCTCCTCTCAGTGCCTCTATCCTCTCAGTGCCTCTAGCCTCTCTCCTCTCAGTGCCTCTAGCCTCTCTCCTCTCAGTGCCTCTATCCTCTCAGTGCCTCTCTCCTCTCAGTGCCTCTATCCTCTATCGTCCGAGGTCGTGCGGTCAGATTTCATGTTAATTGTTAATGCAGATAAAGCATCACGCAGCCAATCACAAGCCATAGTCAGATCATTTCAAACGCACACACGGTGACGGCACCATGCCCTCTGCAGTCTCTCGCACCCGAGGCACGATTCATCTGCACGAAACATGCAACCAAAAATGCATCTACTGTCAGTCTCATGAATACATTTATAGTCAGTACCAGTCAGGTTTAGCAGAAAATGTGACCCCCCCTTAATTTAGTTTTTTTCTAAGCAATAAAATACCTCTCTACATGGGCTCAACATTTCAGGCACACACCATGAATTTCAATTCCAAAACATCCTGGTTAGAAAAACATGTATTAACTGTGGCTCTCAGTACCCGTATCACACATACTATGCGAGAATAAGGGCAGGTTTAAGCACCAGACTCCATCACTGTGAGAGCTATCCCAGGACTGAAGCGCTGTAGCAAAGGAGCTCATGAATATGCAAATCACAAACAATATGTCTTAAAGGCACAGCGCATCTTTTTTTCTTTGCCGATATAATATCTATCTAATATCTATTACAGCATTATAGCTTCTGTTGAAATTTGCCATCCTCTAGCGCTCTTTATAGCAGCCATTAGGACCCGTGGCTGAGTGAACGCTAAGACCTGCTTTCACCAGGCTGTAAAACAACACTCCAGCCCATTATCTTTCTAGCAACCGCAGCCAAACTTGATAAATCAAACAAAGTAGTTTGTGTGTTATTATTTGTACTCTCCTCTATTGTGCCTCTATTGTGCCTTGTACGGGGAAGCAGCCATAACCACACGATAGCCCAGTGTATTACTGCGTGTTACTGTGAATTACTGCGTGTATGCTGTAGCACGTGTCAGCTTACTACAGGCAGCCTGGTGACCAGGATCATGTGCGTTAACGCACTGTTTCTGTACTGTCAGTTACTTTACCCCTTAATCGAATCAACTGTAAGTCACTTTGGATAAAAAAAGAGTCCACTAAAAGCTGAAATGTACATTTTAAACAGTCTAAATGAGGGGTCCAGAAACCCAGGTACTGGGTGTCAGGGACTGCTGGCTTTTGTCTTCAGATTAAATAACATAATTTAGCTGATGCTTTTATCCAAAGTGACTTACAGTTGATTAGACTAAGCAGGAGACAATCCTCCCCAGAGCAGTGCAGGGTTAAGGGCCTTGCTCAAGGGCCCAGCGGCTGCTCTTATCATGGCTACACCGGGGATTGAACCAGCTGCATTGCGGGGCCCAGACACATACCTTCATCACTCGACGCTACAGGCAAACATCCAGTTCGTACCCAAGAGACCAGGTGACTCAGCTGTAATAAAGGCTGTAATTGTTCAGTTGAGTGAGGAGTGAAAGCAAAACAGCAAACTGTACAGGTCTCAACTGAACAGTTATAGGGGGACGACAATAAGCAAAACGATTGGAAGAAACTGAGTTACACGAACGTGCTGTCACAGTATTTCGGAATACATACTGGGGGCTACATATTATTTGTGTGAACGCCACACAGATTTTCTGTGTATGTCTGCATTAGCTCTAGAATGTTCCGGCTCTGGGAAGTGTCGCGATGCTGAAAGCTCTATAGTATGTGACAGATGCTGAATGGCTATAGTATGTGACATGCTGAACGTGCTATAGTATGTGACAGAACATCAGAGACGGAGTCATGAACTCTGCTGCTTCTCACGCGCGACTGGGCGCGTGACGTTCCCCGGGCGGAAGCGGGGTTCTTCCCCAGATCGAGCGCCATGTTTACGTTCCTCACGCCATTAATAATTCACACGTCGCCTTCCCTCAGAAAGAAGCCTCACGATGTTTCGGTCCTGATATCTAAACCAAGCGCATCGCTCGTTGAAAAAGGTACATACTCTATTGACTTGTGTAGCAAAAAGATAACGTAGAGACAGATTGCTTCAGATGGTTATTTTACAAGCGCAACTGGAGGATGTCAGATTTGATAGAGTGAAAAATTCAGCGATTTTGTGCTGTCGTTGACGGAGGAAGAGCCAGGCTGAGGCTTCTGTGCAGCCAGGTGACAGCGTATGCTAATCGGGCATCACTGTAGCGACACACGGATTTGTTTACGCACAACGATTAGGCTGTTTACACTTATTTTTGATATGGTTGCATATCAGACCTGTGAATTTCATCATCACAGACTTGGACAAATCTGAGCCATATTCCATTACTTGTGTTTAGATTACAGTTACCAAGTGTGACGCTTCTGATTTCTTGACCCGGATCTGTTAAGAAATATGCATACTGGTACCTTGTCTGACCCGGTAGCTGGTCAACCATCTACCAGCCGTTTCAAAACAATGTCGAGCTGGTAGCTGTTCTGAACTGGTGAACCAGCTACCAGCTGTTTCAAAACCTAGCTTGAGCTGTTTTTTTCAGCAGGGAATCCTGCTGGAGGTTTTATGGGCCCTCCCCAGCTGCAGGGCCCCTAGACTCATCACCCCAGATGGTCCGGCCCGGTGATAATGTGGCCCGGTCAGAGGAAGGCCAGGAGAACGGTCAATCGCAGCTTCGATCGAGCACTTCACACACTGTGCTGTGCCCTCGGTGGTGCTCTACTCTGCGATTGATTGTATTAGGGGCACTTTTTATTATCGTTTTCCCATCTTACTGCAGAAGAATGAGGTCATTGTAGTTGTAATTTTCCCTCTGAATCATGTCTCACAGATAACGAGTGAACCTTTTCTCGACTGACTGCCTCGCACTTTACGGAGACAAAAGAAAGAGAGAAAAAAAAACAGCAGTGTAATCTAATCTGTGTGGGGGGAGTGAGACTCAACAATAAATAATGATGCTGGAAATGAGCGCTGGGGAAACGTGTGAGGCTTCGTGACCCAAGGGCTCATCTAGAGTCACACAGACACGGATCCACTGAAACTTTGCTTTTTTGGCAGACAATCAATTAATTCAGCTCGATATTTCACTGAAGAAATTCACTTCCTAAAGGGTACAGCAGTGAAGACCCATCTGTTCTTTACTTTTACAATTTTTGCATTTGTAGGGATAATTTGCACTATTTTGCATTATTTTACATTCAATTCTGATGCATTGTTTCAGCATTAGCGATTAGTGAATTTCTTGCCACTAAGAGTGGTTTACCTCCTGTGCTATTTGGTGGCTTAGGGCAGGCATTTTCCCATTTTTCCCCTGTGTTACTCCATAAAGAGTCTTTGTGACGGTCGTGTCCGAGACAAAATACAATTATCTCCCCTCCCAGTTCTGGGCCCTGTGTGGGAACGCCCTGACGCCCAAGAGGGGGATTTTCGGGAAGACGGGGGACCTGCAGACCATCCTGTGTGTGGCCTCCACGAAGGACGACATCACGTACTCCGGGGCCCTGAACGGAGACATCTACGTGTGGAAGGGCCTGAACCTGGCGCGCACCATACAGGCTGCACACGGGGTGAGTGAACCAACACCCTCCCCCACCCTACACACACACACACACAGGGTGAATGAACCAACACCCTGCCCCACCCTACACACACACGGGGTGAGTGAACCAACACCCTCCTCCACCCACCCTACACACACATGGGGTGAGTGAACCAACACCCTCCCCCACCCACCCTACACACACACGGGGTGAGTGAACCAACACCCTGCCCCACCCTACACACACACGGGGTGAGTGAACCAACACCCTGCCCCACCCTACACACACACGGGGTGAGTGAACCAACACCCTCCTCCACCCACCCTACACACACATGGGGTGAGTGAACCAACACCCTCCCCCACCCACCCTACACACACACGGGGTGAGTGAACCAACACCCTCCTCCACCCACCCTACACACACACGGGGTGAGTGAACCAACACCCTCCCTCAAGGGCCCAACAGCTGCACTGATCTTATTGTGGCAACACCAGGACTTGAACCACCAACCTTCTGGGTCCCAGTCATATACCTCAGCCAGAAGGCTACAGGCTAAAATAAAAAGAGCCGTTTCAAAAACTCCCCCCTCCCCCCCCATCCTAAACGAGGGGTGAAACCAGAACGGCCATTTTAGACATGGATGGCTGAACACCCTGGGAGAGGTGTCCTTGATCCCCTTTGCACCGTGGGACAACCACACCGTCTGTGCTAATTGGCAGGGCCCTCCGTCTGGGGGAGGCTGCCGGTCTGGCCCCCGGAGAGACACCCGATCGTGGGCAGACTAAAGACACGGTGCCTGGCTGTTTCCAGGTGTAAGGAGCTAGGTCAAAGGTTTCCGTCTCCTTTACTTTCTTCGATGCGCTTGGATACCCAAGGACTGTGGCGTGGTGTGTTATTCATTAGGGCCCCGTTCAGACTTGGCAGATTTAAACACTTTCTTAAGCGGTTTTTGCACTGAAGTCACAGTTAAGTTTCCTGAGCAGGTATTCAGCCTTGCCTGGCACATATGCTTATCTTTATTGACGGGGGGCTGTTTCCTCACACTTTCAGAAGAAAAGGTACTGTATGAAAAGCTGGGCTAGTACCCTACAGGTACAGACAATTGTAGCCCTAGCCATTGCTTTCATAATTAATTTGTACCTTTTTTGCTAGTATAACATACTAATTTGTACCCAAAGAGCACTAATATACCTTTCAGCGTCCATTTGGGAAATGTGTTCCTTAAACAGTGTACACACACCCAGGTACCTCAAACTCGTCTATAAACAGATTATTTACACCTGAGAAACTATGAAATGAACACACTGACAGTAAAATATCGCCACAAGTCATCAAACTGGAGGTTTATGCGGGAATAAATATTCTCACTTCAGGCGTTGATTTACGGACGGTATTTTGTTCATATTTGACCAGTATAATGAAACTGCATTCCGTCGGCTGTGTTCTCTGAGGGGCAAATTGATCATTTAAATAATGAAGCAGTAACTCAAAAGGTGCTTATCTCCCTCCTTTCTACAGTTTGAATGCGCTAATGGGTTTTACATTATCGCCAGACGAGATTAAATCGGCGGTTGCACGGCCGTTCAGCAAAAGAGCTGGCCGCGACACTTCAAAGTAACCAACCGTTTATGCCGAATAAATAGGAGTACGCGCGTGAACTCAGGATTCCCTGTTCAAAGAAACTGTGGCAAACAACATACTCGGAAAATCGGCAGAGAGATATTGGCATTCAATTGTAGCAGAACTGCCATTTTTTGTATACCTTCACTCAAGAGATGAGTGTTTTGCTGCGATGGGTAGGCAAAAAAAAAAAACTCAAGAAAGAAATAATGAATCGATTTTTATTCTTCCTTGTTGCACTCGCTGAATACTACTCAAATCTTTCATGACCTATTTTCCATCAGGATCCCAGTGCCTCGTTCACTTGAATAATTTGAAAGAAGTTATTCACGCTGAACACCCAAGACTTCTGAGGGTGTACCAATGCCTTCACATTTTAAAACGTTTTTAAACAACGGACTGACTACCTTCCGGTACAGTAGCGATTCAGCATACGTATTAAAGCAGGCTTTGTGCTCCTGACACTGCATAAATCAGATCTTTTAAAACGCAGTTTGTGGAATAAGCCAGGAGTTTATTATCTTGATATTAAGATTTTTAAATCCAACGTCTCAGAGTAATGCTATGTAGTAGAATCTTAACCTTAATCTTTTTCCTACAATTGAAGAAATTTGTGATGATTAGCGTTTCAATTCAATTGTCATGCTTTTAACAAACTGAACATACTTACTTTAAGTAATTATTTGCAAATATCCCCCATTTCATCTATCACTTCACCAGTAATTCATCCTTCCACCAAATTCAGTATGCTGATACGTTCCCCGGGTCTGTGGGAATATAAATCTGATCCAGTTCCAGCATTGTTTAGTAATGGCTGCACTTTAACCACTTTTACTTATTGATGAGACACCCAGAACAAAGACACTGAACACTCAGCACTTTGCAGGCGAGTGTCTGTAGAGCAGCAGGGTGAACTGTGTATGGCTGCTCCGTGTTGAGTAAGTGTTCAGTAATATTCAGTGTGCAGTGCTCAGTAATGTGCAGTGTTCAGTAGTGTTAAGTAATGTACAGTGTTCCATGTTCAGTAGTGTTCAGTGTTCAGTAGTGTACAGTGTTAAGTAATGTATAGTGTTCAGTAGTGTTAAGTAGTGTTCAGAAATGTATAGTGTTCAGTAGTGTTAAGTAGTGTTCAGAAATGTAGTGTTCAGTAGTGTTAAGTAGTGTACAATGTTAAGTGTTCAGTAGTGTATAGTGTTCAGTAGTGTTAAGTAGTGTTCAGTAATGTATAGTGTTCAGTAGTGTTAAGTAGTGTTCAGTGTTCAGTAGTGTACAGTGTTAAGTAATGTATAGTGTTCAGTAGTGTTAAGTAGTGTTCAGTAGTGTACAGTGTTAAGTAATGTATAGTGTTCAGTAGTGTTCAGTAAAGCTCCTCTCTCCTCAGGCAGGGATCTTCAGCATGTACTCGTGTGAGGAGGGTTAGGGTTAGGGTAATGAATAGGGGTCAGTAGTGTGCAGTGTGAAGTGTTCAGTAATGTATAGTGTTCAGTAGTGTTCAGTGTTCGGTGGTGTACAGTGTTAAGTGTTCAGTAGTGTTCAGTCGTGTTCAGTAAAGCTCCTCTCTCCTCAGGCTGGGATCTTCAGCATGTACTCGTGTGAGGGTTAGGATAATGTATAGTGTTCAGTAGAGCTCAGTAAAGCTCCTCTCTCCTCAGGCTGGGATCTTCAGCATGTACTCCTGTGAGGAGGGTTTTGCCACCGGGGGGCGAGACGGCTGCATCCGCCTGTGGGACGGGGACTTCAAGCCCATCACCAAGATCGACCTGCGGGAGGCGGAGCAGGGGTACAAAGGTGAGGCGCGTTCAGCCCTGCTCCCCGGTCACCGCGGTCCCACCGCGTTCAGCCCTCCTCCCCGGTCACTGCGGTCCCACCGCGTTCAGCCCGACATTCAGCCTCCCAGACTGAGGCCACTCTGGACCGGCTGCCTCGTACCGGTCGGAGATCACAGGGGAGACACGCCGTGCGATCCAATCTCCGAGAGGGGAGAGTGCTCAGCATTAAATAATGATCACAGAAATTAGCTCCTCGGTAAATATTGGGTGACACGTCCAACAACCCTCCCCCCCAACGTCCCACGTGTACAGGTGGCCACACCACAGATGCTCTTGTCCACAAAACCTACTGTCACATTTTTTTTTTTTTAACAACCGATTAATTTAGCGCAAATTAAATGTACTGAAGCAGTTCAGGGTGAACGCCAGAGACTGTGGCCAGGATTAGCACGTCAGACCACTGAGGGTTTGGCCAGTGTTGAGGAAACCAAGGCCGAGTCGACCATGAACAGTGTCCAATTGATGAGGGGTTCAGCCCCTGAGAGACAGCCCGTCTGCAGGGCCCTGGGAGGGGGTGTCGCGGTTGTCACGGTGAAGAAGCGCGGGGGGATGGGTAGTGGGGGGGGGGTTGTCATTACAGGCGGCACTCAGACGGGTGCTGATGAGCGATGAACTCTTGAAGAGATGACTTCCTGCCCTCGTACACAAGGAGAAACGCCTCTCATTACGCCACTGTGCCTAATTAGCATCTCACACTGCCGTTATAATTAGCATTCTGCGCCGTCGTTAGCTGACATCTGCTGCGTGCAGAAGGGCACGGGGAAGGAGAGTGGGAGACCTTAAGATGAAGTTTGAGTTGAGGACTGGAGGTAGGCTGTGCGATTCACAGACATGAGCTGGATGTGCATCGCAACAGGTCACCTGGTACATTACATTACATTACATTACACTACATTACATTACATTACATTACATTACATTCCAGCGATTTAGCTGATGCTTTTATCCATCCATCTCATCGTACAGTTGATTAGACTAAGCAGGGGCCAATCCCCCCTGGAGCAATGCAGGGTTAAGGGCCTTCTCAAGGGCCCAACAGTTGCACTGATCTTACTGTGGCCACGCCGGGGCCTGAACCTCCAACATTCCAGGTCCCAGGCAAGCACCTTAGCCACCAGGCTACAGGCTGCCCTACACCGAATCCCCCATCTCTGGGTGACACTAGTAATAAAACAAAGTAGGCTCTGCATAAACAATGCGTCTCTAAAACACTGCATATGAATTGTGCCAGAGCCTTCCTGAACACCTAATCTTTCATTAGACCGTCTCATTAGGTCTCTCCATCCCACACGTACCGTATTCCCTGGATCTAGATGATAGATAGATAGATAGATACTTTATTCATCCCGAGGGAAATTTTAGGCATTCAGTAGCTTATACATACACATATATACACACATAAACATCAAAAGTTAAAAAATCTGAAATCCCGAATGCTGAACACTAACTGATCACTTGCACACTGTATTCCATGGTATTTAGCTGATGCTTTTATCCAAAGCCTAATCATCCTTATAGTTGATTAGACTAAGCAGGAGACAGTCCTCCCCTGGAGCAATGCAGGGTTAAGGGCCTTGTTCAAGGGCCCAACAGCTGTGTGGATCTTATTGTGGCTACACTGGGGCTTGAACCACCAACCTTGTGGGTCCCAGTCATCTACCATAGCCACTAATCTTATCGTGGCTACACTGGGGCTTGAACCACCCAGTCATGTACCTTAGCCACTAGGCTACAGGCTGCTCCAGTCATGTACCTTAGCCACTAGTCTACAGGCTGCCCCAGTCATGTACCTTAGCCACTAGGCTACAGGCTGCCCCAGTCATGTACCTTAGCCACTAGGCTACAGGCTGCTCCAGTCATGTACCTTAGCCACTAGGCTACAGGCTGCCCCAGTCATGTACCTTAGCCACTAGGCTACAGGCTGCCCCAGTCATGTACCTTAGCCACTAGGCTACAGGCTGCCCCAGTCATGTACCTGAGCCACTAGGCTACAGGCTGCCCCAGTCATGTACCTTAGCCACTAGGCTACAGGCTGCCCCAGTCATGTACCTTAGCCACTAGGCTACAGGCTGCCCCAGTCATGTACCTTAGCCACTAGGCTACAGGCTGCACCAGTCATGTACCTTAGCCACTAGGCTACAGGCTGCCCCAGTCATGTACCTTAGCCACTAGGCTACAGGCTGCCCCAGTCATGTACCTTAGCCACTAGGCTACAGGCTGCCCCAGTCATGTACCTTAGCCACTAGGCTACAGGCTGCCCCAGTCATGTACCTTAGCCACTAGGCTACAGGCTGCCCCAGTCATCTACCTTTGCCACTAGGCTACAGGCTGCCCCAGTCATGTACCTTAGCCACTAGGCTACAGGCTGCCCCAGTCATGTACCTTAGCCACTAGGCTACAGGCTGCCCCAGTCATGCACCTTAGCCACTAGGCTA
>NC_083777.1:31574568-31607068 GCF_963514075.1 Conger conger | reverse complement strand
CGCTGCCCCCAGCTGGCGTTCTTCCTAAGAACTCATATACACAGGGTTACTCATTCACACTGGTTGTATTGGTGGGGGGCTGACTGAAGTACGCATCATAGCCCCCAGGGGTCTGTCCTTGGGCCATTCCTATTCTCTTTCTTCTTCTGTCTTATTCCAAGTCCATTTCCTCCCGTGACCTGTCTTATCACTGCTATGCTGATGACCCATGACTTGGGCTTTTGTCATGCATGATTAGGTCCTGGGGTCGATGGAGTGTGTGTTCTGGCCCTGGGGTCAGTGGGGTGTGTGTTCGAGGCCCTGAGGCAGGTGGGGTGTGTGTTCGAGGCCCTGGGGTCAGTGGGGTGTGTGTTCGAGGCCCTGGGGTCAGTGGGGTGTGTGTTCGAGGCCCTGAGGCAGGTGGGGTGTGTGTTCGAGGCCCTGAGGCAGGTGGGGTGTGTGTTTGAGGCCCTGAGGTAGGTGGGGTGTGTGTTCGAGGCCCTGAGGCAGGTGGGGTGTGTGTTCGAGGCCCTGAGGCAGGTGGGGTGTGTGTTCGAGGCCCTGAGGCAGGTGGGGTGTGTGTTCGAGGCCCTGAGGTGTGTGTGTTCAGGGGAGGAAGAGCCAGCCTCTCAGAAGCTTGGCAGTTTCCCACCAGTGCCTGTTAATTAGAGCCCTTGTGCTCTCAGGCAGCCCAGCTATAGCGCAGGGTTTTCACTGAAAGGGCTCTTCTTCCTTCAGATGCATGGATCGGCAAGAAATACAACTCTTTGGGTGAGTTAGAGTGATGCAGCAGGGTGTTTTGGCCCCAGGATGTTATGGTTTTAGAAAGCACTGTGAGCAGAACCGTGCTAATTAGAGTGTGTGGGGTTTTCAGGAAGTGTGGGGGAAAAGCAGGAAGAAACGGCATCCGCTAAATCTGCAGAGTTTTGTGCTCCGTCATGCAGAATCTCAGAATGCGATCTCAGCTCACACTCGTCTGCTGGTCGGGAGGCTTGTAGTCTGGGCTGCTCATTGTGCCCATCACAATGCGGGACTCCCGTACACGAACACGATCTTACATGAGGAGGTTAATCCTCTTTCCCAGATGTCTATGGACACAAGTACCACTGTTACTGCATAATCAGTGGAATCCCTGTAAAACAAATTACAGTTCAAAGAGCACAGAGGAAAATGTAACTAAGACGAATAATGAATTTTCATTAAGTGTGGAAATACCAGAAGACAGGACACTGTCATGCCATGTGCAAATTGCCCTGTGGTTGTTTAGGAACTAAGGCTCAGGTACATGACTGGGACCCGGAAGGTTGGTGGTTCAAGCCCCGGTGTAGCCACAACAAAATCTGCACAGCCATTGGGCCCTTGAGCAAGGCCTTTAACCCCACATTGCTCCAGGGGGGGATTGGCCCCTGCTTAGTCTAATCAACTGTAAGTCGCTTTGGACAAAAGCATCAGCCAAATAACAAATTATTATTTGTATTTTATTTGGATAGCATTAGCGGTAGCATAAGCGACAGCTCCATGTCCGTGGAGTCAGACCCCTTGCTTAGGTGCTTTCTAAATGGTAAATGGTTGGCATTTATATAGCACCTTTATCCACAGCGCTGTACAATTGATGCTTGCAATCAGCATGGTCGGCTGCCATGCAAGGCGCCGACCAGCTCATCAGGAGCATTTGGGGGTCAGGTGTCTTGCTCAGGGACACTTCGACACCCAGATCCCAGATCCCAGATATACAGTTGTGTTTTCTAACCCTGCTTATAGTCACTTCTAATGTAATAACCTGAGGTATAATGTAACAAACCCGTCAATGCAAAGAGATGATGCAATACATTTTTCCAGATGATGTAATAACTTGTTCCACTATCTAGCAGTTGTTACATTATCAAGTGGGCAAGAAATGGTTGATGAATATTGTAATAGCTTCAATTAATAATGTAATCGCTAACAAATGACAGCCATTATTCATACTCTAATTCGTTTAAATCTCTCTCTCTTTCGCTCATTCTCTCTCCCTCACTCTGTGTTTCTTCCTTCTTCATCAAACTCAGATTCATTGGTCTTTACGCTTGCGTGATGAATTTGGGCAATTTTCTGCAGTAATTGTCTGTCGTTAAGGTCTGATGGAGTAATCTGCGCACGGACTCCATTTTGTTTCAACTCTCAGAAATCTTTAGCCGTTCTTCCTCATGAAGCACATATCCAGGTAACGCCCAAAATGGTGAAAGCTCTTTGGTGAGAGAGGGACGTTATATGTTAAGCAGGTGCTTCCACACAGGTGTGGTTCCCGAGGGAATTAAGCCATTAACATCCCAGCATGCTCAGCTCGTTCATAAAACTCTGGGCAGGTCTGGTGGCGAGGAGGCACAGAAGATGAGGCCTCAGTAACTTTGAAATCAGGATGATTGTTGGGGCACGTTTGCCAGGAGGCGACAGTGATGAAGACAGCCAAGGCCAGTTTATAGTCCAGCAACTGAAAGTGCAGAATAAAACATTTGGTTTCATACAACCATTACATCACATGTAATTTGGCTGACACCTTTATCCAAAGCAACTTACAGTTGATTAGACTAAGCAGGAGGCAATCCTCCCCTGGAGCAATGCAGGGTTAAGTGGTTATGGGCCTTGCTCAAGGGCCCAACGGCTGTGCGAATCTTATTGTGGCCACACCAGGGATCGAACCAACGACCTTGCGGGTCCCAGTCATGCACCAGGATCTAGCGTGCCTTTTTTAGGACAGCGAGCACTGTCTACGATGGGCGACAATAGAACATTCATGAACATTGTGTGATTAGAGCTGGCAGGCCTATAAACCGGCCTTAACTCTGTGACAAAAACATCCTGGAAACTAAAAAGAGAAATGAAGTGCCACTCGGCTCAGGGAGATGACAGAACAGGGCTGTGGGAACAGCAGATTTGGGCCGGCGCTGGGGTTCTGGAGCAGACCAATCAATCCTCCGGTTTGTAGACCAGACGGGGGATGTGTTAGAAACCTCACCCTAATGGATTTCGGAGGACCAAGTAATAAGAGCAGGAGGGCCATCCCACCTCTTTCAGACCTGAGAAAATTCATTTATCTCCTGCCCCTGCAGTTTAACAGGGCTCCGGGTGGATTACTCCTCATCTCACCGGGGCTAGCGGGGCATTAGTGAGCTTTCGGAGGGTCGGAGGGGTGAACCAGGTCACTGCTGAGTGTTTCAAGCAATAAGGGTCTGCAGGATGGTGGCGGCCATTTTGATGAATGTATGTGACTGGGTTGTGATCGCTGCTGTGTCATGTTGTAAAGCCAGGCTACTTCTCGGTTAAATTACTGGAGTATTCCTACTGTATGTTATAGGAGATAGTTTCTGCATGCTTTAAATGCCTATTTCATTATAATAAACTGGCTCCTTGGACCGTTAAGAGAAAAATATATATTTATGAAAAAAAAGAAAAGAAAAAGAAGATGTATCCCATAATCCTTTAGACACATGACAAGACTGAGCAACAACCGAAAGAAAATTGTACCACAAGGATTAAAATCGATAACATCTTCTACAACCCTCCCCACACATTAAATTAATAGAATATTCATAGGGGGTAATGCTGTAAGTATTGACTAAAGGAGTTGGCAATGCGAACAGTATTATTTACAGGCGGTGGTAATGCTATCAGATTTGGTTACAGGATGTGGTTCGTTATGCTAGCAGCGCTGCTAGCAGTATTGGTTGAGGGATGCAGTAATGTGATTGGCTACAGGACGTGGCAGCGTTAGCAGTATTGGTTAAGGGATGCAGTAATGTGATTGGCTACAGGACGTGGCAGCGTTAGCAGTATTGGTTGAGGGATGCACTAATGTGATTGGCTACAGGACGTGGCAGCGTTAGCAGTATTGGTTGAGGGATGCAGTAATGTGATTGGCTACAGGACGTGGCAGCGTTAGCAGTATTGGTTAAGGGATGCAGTAATGTGATTGGCTACAGGACGTGGCAGCGTTAGCAGGATCGCACCGTAGGTTGTGGAGGAATATGTGAATAATATTGAATGAGTCTGACGCATCTGCGGCTGCTGAAGTCTCTTTGATAAATAAAGCAGGCGGACTCTGGACCTCGGAGGAGGTTGTCTGACGGAGAGATTTGTCTGCCAGGATGGGTGTTGCTCACCTTCCTCTCCAGTGCTCACGCTGCTGCTGCTTCCAGCTCCACGCTCGCTCTGGGAACGCAACCAGAAACACTACTCCAAATAGGTCAGCGTAAACAAGGGGGTTGCAACAATCTGCATCAGCAAATATTCAGTATTTGTGTGGTTGCGCGTACGAGATGTGTGGGGGATACAGTGTAAGGAAATGTGCTTAGTCAGGGATCTAAAAGTCAGATTCTCGATCTGATAAAGTCTGTCTCTTTTCAGTGTATTTTCACCCATACATCTTTGATTAGCTAAGGCCCACATACCTTGCTTTAAAATAAGCAGGAACTGCTTGTACTGGAGTTAAACCTGTAGACACTGCAGCCCTCCAGGACTGGAGTTAAACCAGCAGACACTGCGGCCCTCCAGGACTGGAGTTAAACCTGCAGACACTGTGGCCCTCCAGGACTGGAGTTAAACCTGCAGACACTGCGGCCCTCCAGGACTGGAGTTAAACCTGCAGACACTGCGGCCCTCCAGGACTGGAGTTAAACCTGCAGACACTGTGGCCCTCCAGGACTGGAGTTAAACCTGCAGACACTGAGGCCCTCCAGGACTGGAGTTAAACCTGCAGACACTGCGGCCCTCCAGGACTGGAGTTAAACCTGCAGACACTGCGGCCCTCCAAGACTGGAGTTAAACCTGCAGACGCTGCGGCCCTCCAGGACTGGAGTTAAACCCGTTCAGTCCCAAGAGTGCCATATGGCTCTTGACCTTATACCTTTTCAACCAATCAAACACAGCTATACTATTGTTTTGAGCCCCCATTAAAACCCTAATAATGTCTCTGAGAGGGTCTGTCTCTGGTTCAGGACTGAGAGGGTGTGTCTCTGGTTCAGGACTGAGAGGGTGTGTCTCTGGTTCAGGACTGAGAGGGTGTGTCTCTGGTTCAGGACTGAGAGGGTCTGTCTCTGGTTCAGGACTGAGAGGGTGTGTCTCTGGTTCAGGACTGAGAGGGTGTGTCTCTGGTTCAGGACTGAGAGGGTCTGTATCTGGTTCAGGACTGAGAGGGTGTGTCTCTGGTTCAGGACTGAGAGGGTGTGTCTCTGGTTCAGGACTGAGAGGGTGTGTCTCTGGTTCAGGACTGAGAGGGTGTGTCTCTGGTTCAGGACTGAGAGGGTCTGTCTCTGGTTCAGGACTGAGAGGGTGTGTCTCTGGTTCAGGACTGAGAGGGTGTGTCTCTGGTTCAGGACTGAGAGGGTGTGTCTCTGGTTCAGGACTGAGAGGGTGTGTCTCTGGTTCAGGACTGAGAGGGTGTGTCTCTGGTTCGGGACTGAGAGGGTGTGTCTCTGGTTCAGGACTGAGAGGGTCTGTCTCTGGTTCAGGACTGAGAGGGTGTGTCTCTGGTTCAGGACTGAGAGGGTGTGTCTCTGGTTGACAGGGACATGACGGAGGTGGTGCACATTAAGGACAGGAAGGAGGTGATCCACGAGATGAAGTTCTCGCCGGACGGCTCGTACCTGGCCGTGGGCTCGAACGACGGGCTGGTGGACGTCTACGCCGTGGGCCAGCGCTACAAGAAGGTGGGCGAGTGCAGCAAGTCCTCCAGCTTCATCACGCACCTGGACTGGTCTGTGGACGGCAAGTTCCTGCAGACCAACGACGGCTCCGGCGAGAGGCTGTTCTACAAGATGCCCTGTGAGTGGCGCCACCACCTGGACAACTCCAGACTCACAGTGCCACCGGGGCCATCCCTAATGTAACACACAGCTATGCCAGCTTGATCAGCTGGAGAAATGAGCTGGTCAGGTTGGTTATAAGCTGGTCGAGATAAGATAATAAGATAAGATATATTTTATTGAACCCTGTGGGTTAATTTGTCCTCTGCATTTGACCCATCCTAGTTACCTAGGAGCAGTGGGCAGCCTCAGTGCAGCACCCGGGGAGCAATGTGGGGTTAAGGGCCTTGCTCAAGGGCCCAACGGCTGTGCGGATCATTTATTGTGATTCGAACCACTGACGTTGTGGCTCCCAGTCATGTACCTTAACCACTACGCTACAAGCCGCATACAAGATGGGTATGAGCTGCTCAACCAGCTAGTGCTGGTAGCTTTTCTGAGCTAGTAGCTGGTCAAAACTCAGTGCAACTGAGGCTATCCCTAATGGAAAATTCAGCTATGCCAGCTTGCCCTGCTTGAAAATTGAGCTGATCAAGCTGGTCATAAGATGTACTAGCTGGGTAGGAGCTGGTCAAGCAGCTAGTGCTGCTAGCTTGTCTAAACGACCAGCTATTTCAAAACATAGCTTGAGCTGGTCAAACCATGTTGAGTATGGAGCTAGTCTGAACTGGTCAACCAAGCACAGGTAACGTTTGTCAGGCTGCTATGCTAATGATCTTGTATTTTATGGCTGCAGTTCAAACGCAGAAGTCAACCCGAGCGTAATTAAACTCAACTCCAGCGATGCAGCGGTAGGCTAATCTGCTTCTAATCGCGCATTGTACACGGCCGCTGTCGTGTTTTCAGACAAAAGCTGCCAGTTCATTGACGGAGTCGTAGTCTCCGGCTGCATCAGATTCGGGCCATTACCTTTCACGCACCAGACTGACAGACGGGCTCAGCAGTGATTGACAGCGCGTCAGACCCAGTCGGTCATGAGTGACGCAGTTCGCCAAGAGAATGAAAGAAAGTCTGTTTTTTAATTCTGTCACCGTCGGTGGAACGCGGTCGGTGATGTGATGCATGGAGTGAGTGTTTACTCAGGCGAGGCAGAGCGCCCTTGGCCTGATCCAAGCGCTTTCTGATCAGGTGTTAAAGACGAACCTCCACTCACGCTGCCGCTGACGCAATTAATCTCAAGGCTGTCGAGGAACGGTTGGAAGACGACGACGATCAACGCTTCAACGCGTCTGGAGAGTTTTTAAACTCGTCCTTCCTCCAGACAAAAGTGAAGTTTTTTTCCCCCAGCACAATTCAACTTCAAATAACAGAATTACTTATATTCAAGAGTCTACCGACCTTTTACAAATACGTTTTGGCAGCACAGTTAAATCCCTCCTTCCATTATCTGAAGCTCTTTTCCCTGGTCAGATTCATGGAGAGGGAGCAGAAATACAGGGCACACACACCATCCACTCACGTACTCATACGAAGGGCCGATTCATACTCTTCAATGTCTCTTAACTTGGCCTGGCCTACATGTGTGTGGATCGTGTGATAGTACCAGAGCTATCAGCTGCACCAACTGAGCCACCATGACAGTTAAATCAAGCACATGAAGTAAGGCTTTCAGGCACAATATATATGCTCTTTAGAAATACATGCCAATAGAATTACCCCGGTCCTACGATTACACCCCAAATATTATCGATTGGGCAGATGGCTCAATATGATCATAAATATTAGAACCCCAATTGCACTGACCGGATCTTATGAGGAAACACGTACAGTACATGTTGTACAATCAACCCCAGAAGCAGTGAGCTCACAGTACGGAGCCAAAGCCTTGCCCCTTGTTATACGTTAGTGACGTTCAGTTGCTAACACACACACACACACACACACACTCACGCACACAATAGCGTGCCTGAAAACAGCAGTAATCATAGAGATATGATTACAGCAGATTATCTGCGCGAACGGAGGGTTAAAACCAGCGGTGTCTCCCAGCCTGGGTTTGTTTGTGTTGCTGTTTGTTTTACATTTCCCGTCCGCAACCAATTAAGTCCTGTGTTTGTGTGTTGCCCCAGGCCTTGTTTGTCCAGTTAAATGTTCTGTAATTGAACACCTGTCAAAGCTTTGGCTTTTTCCCCTCAAACAATCAGTTTTAATGACTATTTGGAATTACCTGGAAGAATGCCCATCAGTTAACTTGGCAGATTTCTGCCTCTTATGTGAGCATTGAAGGAGGGAATGCCTTCTTTCTTATTGTTGAGCAAATACAACAGTAAGTACTTGGTTTTTGATGTAATAATTATTCGAACTAATAACAACATTCTTTTTATTGAGTGCGTAAGTATGTGTTCAGCTGTCTGAATCTCCCATAATGATTTATTTCCCTCATTGGTCTCACAGCCAATCAAAAACCAGGCAATGTAGAGCCCTGCTGTAAATTCCAGCTATGCCACAGCTAGACCAGATTGAAAATTAAGACGGTCAAGCTGGTTATAAGCTGGTCTAGCTGGGTGTGAGCTGGTCATCGACCTAGTGCTGGTAGCTTGTCTGAGCTGGTAGCTGGTCAACCTACTACCAGCTGCTTCAAAACACAGCTTGAGCGTTTTTTTCCAGCAGGGAGTAACAAGGGAGAAAATTGAATAATAGACAGCTGTCTGTCTGCTTATCCAATCAAATTCCCGTTGCTTGGCTGTCCTGAGGGATTCTTCTGTAAATTAAAGATCTTGAGTGGTTCCATAGACCAGTGAACTGAGGGAAGAGGCTTTGTTTTGGGTTGTTTTGTTTCATTAATACATTCAGGTATTTAACAGAAGCTGTCATCCACAGTGACTTATAAACTGGTGACTTAAAAAAAAAAAAAACATACAATCAATTTACACAGCTGGAGATTCAGAAGCGCCCGTGTTAAGCACCTCAACGAAGCAGAAAATTACAATTTTCACCACATGTTGAATTTGTCAGCCGGGATTTCAACATGCACCTGCTGAATTGTGAGCCCAATTTTCTCATTATGCTGCACCGTTGCAGCTTGCACTGAGTCTGTGAATGTGTCTGAAACAGCCTCGCATCTACTGTATCCTCAAGTACTGCCTACGAAACATACTCCCTACTGCCTACCCAAATACACACGGTTTCCCATAACAGCAAGTGGATGAGAAGGTTAAGTCGGCAAAATGTAGTAAATGTAGTGTACTTAAAATTATATACACATTTCCGGTGGTTCGTTGAGTTTGCTCAGGAGTACACTTTTCAGGAAGTAAAGCATACTTTTTAGGAGGTCCCACAGAGAGGGGAAGAGGCGGAGCCATATTTTGGTCCAATCACAGTAAAAAAATCAGAGAGAAAGAGGCGGGGCGTTTACGAGCGGATGTTTACTTTTTATGACTTAGGGCACTTGTGCAGCATAAGCACTGGAAAATAATATGTTGAGCATTTGGCAGTATGTTAAGTACACAATACATACTTTGAGGACACAGTAGTTTCCAGCAAGGCCACATTCAGCAGAACCCTGGAAATACGTATATCATCTGGGCATTTGAAGTACACTACATTTTGAGAGATTTGCCCGCTTAACTTTCTCATGCAGTGCACTTAATTCACATACTCAATAGTAGGCTAGTATGCCGTTTCGGATGCAGCCCGTGACTGTCTCTTTCCCACTTCAGCTGGGAAACATCTGACCACCAAGGAGGAGATCAAAGGGATCCACTGGGTCTCGTGGACCTGTGTGATCGGGCCGGAGGTGAGCGGGATCTGGCCCAAGTACACCAACATCAGCGACATCAACTCCGTGGACGCCAACTACAACAGCGCCGTGCTGGTGACCGGGGACGACTTCGGCCTGGTCAAGCTCTTCCGCTTCCCCTGCTTGAAGAAAGGCAAGCGTTCCCCGAGAGCAGTGATCACGCCTGTAATGATGGTTCACTTTTCGGCTGGCGTTAGGTTCAACGCCCTTCACTGTTAAAACGCTGAAACGTTTTTGCACGCAGGGGCGAAGTTCAAGAAGTACGTGGGCCACTCGGCCCATGTGACCAACGTGCACTGGTCACATGACTTCCAGTGGGTGCTCAGCACCGGGGGGGCGGACCACTCCGTGTTCCAGTGGCGGTTCCTCCCGGAGGGGATCATGAACGGCATCCCAGAGCCCCTGCACCAAGGTAGCAGCCCCGTCTCCTCACATCCACCCGGGCCAATCATCATCATCACGTTACTCAGCTGACCATTTTATCCAAAAAGCCATCTAGCAACAGGTCGATCATTCACACATCACGCACTCCAACGAAATACTTCCGCAAAGGATGCGTCAATATTTCCTTGGTCAAGAATCCTTCAGGAGCCTCTTACTACTTTGCTTCTAAAGTCGCTCCTTCAAGGAGCATTTAGCAGGTGGGAATGTGCTAAAAGAAGGCAGCCCTTGATCGATTTCTGGGTCAGTGGGGACCAAGGAGACAAGGATGGATAAATTAAGTGTAGTTCTTAAAGATAAGACCACTCACGTCCCCTACAGAAATCCTTCTGATAAATGCCAGGCCTTAGGACTTAGACACTTATTTGTTCCTGAGTGTATTTCTATTTTTATCAGTTTCTCTTTGGAAAAGTACAGTACATGCATGTCAGAGTGTGAATTAATAGATGTTTGCCTTTGCCTAATTATCCTGGCACTAGATAATGAAGGCTTACTGTACACAGGTTATGACCATGATCACGATTTCGCAGAATTTAACAGCATTCCTCTGCAGCTTCAGTGTTTTTATGTTTTATTTAACTGGGAAAATGCGCAATAATCAACATTTACAAAGATGCATATCAGAACTGGGTTCAAATATGTAATTATTTGGATTCAGATACTTTTCTGTGCTCGATTCATCTTGCCTGGTGCAATCGAGCCAAAGTGTGGAATCCAAAATGAATTCCGTATTTGATCCAGGCCTGATGCATACGTCACAACAGCAGCACCCAAAAGGAGAGCGGCATAGACAGCCGTTGGCCGCGTCTGTGGTGGCAGACGGCTGTAATGGCTGCTTGTTAATCCCGCTGAAGCTTCAGCCTTTTCCCCTAAAGTCCTCCATCGTTGCGCTCGTTCCAGAGGGATACACGGACTCCAACAGCGAGGAGTCCGATTCCGACCTCTCCGACGTTCCGGAGCTGGACTCGGACATCGAGCAGGAAGCCCAGATCAACTACGACCGGCAGGTGTGTGAGACCGGTCCCGAGGGTGGGGCGTGGGGCGGGGGGGTGTTACGGGGGAAAGCTGAGACTCGCAGATCAAAGCGGTGCCATTTTAGGAATGCATGTACTACTTAGTTTAACAAAGGGCAACGTGCCACGCGATGTTCGGATCGCTTTCAGTGTTTCGGGTCGTCAAGGGCGATCCCTGTGGGTACAATTAGAGAGCTCGGCCCCGTTCCTCTTGGGCGACCGGGGCTACAGATGAAACATCGGAGAGAGGGCACATTCCGTGAAACTAAAAACTTCTCGGCGTGACAGATTCCCATTTAGGGCTGCCTGGCCAGGCTGCAGAACGATCTCACACGTTCCCCCGCGTACGCGCTCCTGGCTGCTGTCAGCTCCATTTTTCCGACAGTAAGACGGGGGACGTTGGGAAAAGAGCGTTCGCTTCGTCTCACGCCCCAGCCCTGAGGCTGTGCGCAGGTTGCCGTGGGAACCGTCTGTGAGAAGCAGGGGTGTAAATAAGACGGTGAAATTATACGCACTCCGCCGGGAGAGCGGTGGCTCGCTCGAAGGCACGCACGGTGGCGGAGAACGGGGCCGTGTCTGAGTCCCGGCGAGGCGGCGGCCCGTTCATCACGCGCTGCTCCGCGTGCGATCGCCGTGGCGACGGAGCGCGTGCGGCTCCATTACTCAGCGCCGCTTCCCGCCGTCAGCGCCCTTATCTGAGCCCTCAGCTGGGCCTGGCCGTGCCGCCGGCTCCAGCGACTCCCGCCAAACACCGCCGGGCTCCGAGCGCCCGGGACCCAAGTCCCCGCTGAGTAAAACACCGCTGGGAATGGACCAGCTCCATTCTCAGCACGGTTTCACCAGCTCAGTGGCTGGTTATAGCTGGATTTTACACCGGGGATAAAATGGTCACAAAGCTGCAGCTGTGCACTGCTTTACCAGAGCCGATCACAAGACGGTGGATTTTCAACTCAAACAATTCCGAGCTTGTTTATGTGTGGTGTGTCCGCTGGCTCCGTAAAAAAATGACATTGTCGTGGAATTCGGCTGTTGAAGCAAAGTTCTCCAGTTGTGTCTGTGCAAATCCGAGAATCAAGTCTTAAGAGCGGACGATTCTGGGGTGAATACGGTTCACTTCAGGCACTTAAGGGCCCGTTGTGGCAACGACAGGTGTATTGCGGCACAAAAGTGGCCCAAACGCAATTTTTAAATGCAATTCTTAATTTGGGGCTAAAAGTGGCCTGACTACATTTAGGCCAGCCACATTCATCAGGTTTATCAGGTTTGATTGTGCGGCAAACGTGGGCAAAATGCATATCACATCCCCGCCTTCTGGTCCTCTTGGCTGAATTGCACCAGGCAAGATCAAATCACAGAAAAGCATTTTTAAATCCAAAGCAATAACATTTTTGACCCAGATCTGACAGAAATAAGGTGAACTCACGTTCTCCTGAGGACCTACAGCACCTTTCCCACTGAGGTGATTTGAGAGCTCGGTTGTCCCGGGTTACGGTCAGGAATGTGGGAACGTCACGCGTCCAATTAGCCGTCTTTCTCCCGCCTCAGAGCTTTCATCTTTCCCTCGGACATGTTCTTATTATTAATATTAATTGATGATATTGAATGAATTAACCACTCACGCAGTGCGTTAATGATGCAGCGGGCACCAAAATGGCAGTTAGTGCCGTTTCAGCGAGGCCAGGCTGGGCGGGTGGGCGGCCATTACACGCTAACGAGCACTCACACACACCTGCTCCCAGAATGCCCTGCTTCCGCGTACAACACAGACACAAGAATACAGTGCAGGTAAAGAATGTCCCTTTCCTCTGCTTTGGGTAATAAGAGCAAGAAATATAGTTATAGGGGAGGAATGTAGCACATTGAAGCGATGATATTTTTTAGAAATTATAAGGGATATTAATTTACATTGCTGGGTTTTCAACAGGGGTTCGCTGAAGGAAGCTTGCTGTCGAAGTGGTCAGACGTACACGCGCGTGCCTAACCGAACACCAACTGAAAATCAAACAAAATTACTGAGTGGGCCGTTCCGTTGGGTGCTCTACCCTGGAGCGCAGCGCTTAACCTCCACAGCTCTTAAATAAATAGGTCAGGGAACATCACGAGCACATTAGCAGCAAGGTGCGTAATATGCCACCGTGGGTGACGTGGTCTCCCAAGTAAACAAACCCCCCTGGACAGTTGCACATTACCTAAATGAGTCTGCAGAGGTCTCTGCGCTCATGCGCTATCCCCACGGCTCCCATTATTTTCTCAGCTCATTTGCCCGTGCGGTTATTTCCGGGCTGGTGGGTCTTCTGCGTGCGTGGCTTTGACATTTCTCCGCACGCGAGCGGGGTGTGAGGCCGCGGCCAGAGCTGGAACAACCTCTCCGACTCAGGAAGTAAAATCCTCCCCGGCATTTTGTTACATTACAGTTATTTAGTTGACGCTTTTATCCAAAGAGACTTATTTCATTAGACTAAGCAGGGGCCAATCCCCCCCTCTGGAGCATTGTGGGTTTAAGGGCCTTGCTCAAGGGCCCGACAGCTTTGCAGATCTTATCGTGGCTACGCTGGGGTTCGAAACCACCAACTTTCCAGGTCCCAGTCAAGCACCAGTAGGCTATAGGCTGAGTTTGCTCCAAATCACCTGGATTTGCTAATTAGCCTAGCACAATTCTTGGAGGAGGGAGAAATAATTAGTTACATTTCTTGGCTGTGTTTGTGGGTGGAAGCACATTACATTACATTATTGGCATTTGGCAGACGCTCTTATCCAGAGCGACGTACAACAATGTGCATACCCATAACCAGGGATAAGTGCGCTGAAAGACCCTAGAGGGAAGTACAATTTCAACTGCTACCTGTACAACAAAGATAAGGACGAGGGCCAATTTTTTTTTTTTTTTTTTGAGAACAAATAAACAAACAAACAGAGCAAAAGTGACCAAAGTGAACTATCCAAACACTGCACAAGGCAGGATTTTTAACTTTCTGACCGCTGAACTCCCCACCTCTGGCTGTGGCCTACGCTGACGTGAGCGCGGGCTGGAGGGCGGGGCCCGGCTCACCTGCAGGGCGTGTCATGTGATGTGTCATGTGATGTGTCATGTGATGTGTCGTGATGTGTCATGTGAGGTGTCATGTGATGTGTCATGTGATGTGTCATGTGATGTGTCATGTGATCCAGGTGTACAAGGAGGACCTCCCCCAGCTGCGGCAGCAGAGCCGGGAGAAGCAGCAGCCAATCAGCTCCCTGAAGAGGCAGAGGGTTCCGGAGGAGGGGCTGAGGCTGCAGTTCGTTCACGGGTAACGCCGTTAGCGCTCGTTAGCCTGACTGTCCGCTCGCTAGCCTGACTGTCCGCTCGTTAGCCTGACTGTCCGCTCGTTAGCCTGACTGTCCGCTCGTTAGCCTGACTGTCCGCTTGTTAGCCTGACTGTCCGCTCGTTAGCCTGACTGTCCGCTCGTTAGCCTGACTGTCCGCTCGTTAGCCTGACTGTCCGCTCGTTAGCCTGACTGTCCGCTGCTAGCCTGACTGACTACCTGTTACTTGGTTGGCCCCAGTGTAGCTCAGGTTTTCCCAGGATGTAGCCTGGCTTCAGTCTAATCGGCGAGAAGACCTTCACTTTTCAGCAAAATGTAGCCGAGTTTTCACCTGAACACTGAACACAAAATGTCCACTGCATTCAAGGCTTAGCCCATGGGTTCAGTCCAGATGTGGCCTTCATTTCGACTTTGCAATTATTTCATAAAATTCTCAAAAGCGCGAACTCACTAAACTATTCTTGTGTGTGTGTGTGTGTGTGTGTGTGTGTAGACACTTGCACTTAATTGCACATCAAAATTAAGAATGAGCAATTGAATTCAAGGACAGTGAAGACCAGAACACAAAATGGCCACTGATAACATGGCTCAGGGGGATGATTGAGAGATGGCATCCTTTGTTAATTAAATGGCTGATTGCCATGGAACTATTGTGCCATTTGCTAGTGGAGCTGAACAGGGATTTTTGAAAATTCTGAAAAATATATTTTGCCCCTGGAATAAAATGTCATCCCTCTGTGTAAATAACTGCTGCCTATCCACTCAGCTGCACTAACAGGTCTTAAGAACATTCAGAGCAGGGAAGGTTCCCTTAAGCATACTTTAAGCTCATGAAACTCCAGATTATATTCATATTCATATTCATATATTCCGTTGACAGAGCTGAACGGCAGTGCGGGTGTCATAAGCCGAACGGTCCACAGAGACATGAAAAAGCCCTGTGTGTGTGTGTGTGTGTGTGTGTGTGTGTGTGTGCGTGTGTGCGTGTGTGTGTGTGTGTGTTTGTGTGTGCGTTTGCGTGTGCGTGTGCGTGTGCGTGCGCGCATCTCATTGAAATTCCACACACGCATGCTATTAATCAAGCCAATTGAAAGGTGGGTTTGCAGATAACAGGGCTCTGTGTGGTTTCTCCCGTTGGGAATATGAGGTGGAGTACAATGCACCAGCCGCGTGCTGAACGTGTGCCCCTACAGTGTGGGACGTGTGCCCCTTTGGGATAGGGAAGATGGATGTCCTGTCAAAATTAGCTGATGGGCAAAGATTGCCCTTCACACTTGTGCAGTTCACACTCATACCCTTGTCAGGTTGTTTTGGGACTGACGGTCATGTTACGCTACGGACCATAACGTGATGAAGAGCACCAATCCGCCCGGATACAACAATTCAGTGAGGACACTATAATCACCCAGTGTGGAAACTCACAGAAACAGAATTCTTTAAAAATATATATATTAAAAACAATAAATCAAATGCATGATCAGTGTAGAATACGATGAAAATATTTCAAAAGTAATAAATCATATTGTGTACTACAATTCTTTACAGTGCATGGGCAAGGATGAAAATGACTGCAATATACTGTGAGATATTGCAGTGTGTATCACTGAAAATGTATTTATGATTATACTTTCAGAAAAACCCACATAATTGCGGTATATTGCAGTGTTGCGTTTCCATAAGGGAGGCACCGCAGAGACCCCCCTCTCACTGTGCCACACGCCCTCCGTGTTGCCTAGTAACAGGAAAGACCCGGCGTGGCGAGGAGCCCCGTGCTCTCAGAGTGCAGACGGGACACTGTGGCGGCTGAGGTTACTGCCATTCATAAATTAACGGCTTTCTGTGCGCTCTAAGAAGTATTTTTTTATTTATTTAAAGATGTCCCAATTAAAATAGAGCTATGGCCGCTCTCCAGAGAGGGATTACCAGCTCTGTAGTCCACTGTAAAGAGTTCCCTTCCCAACACCACTGACTGTAGAAATAAAATATGGACTAAGTGCCTGTGGATCACCCACTGACTATCCACGGGCTTGTGAAAAGAGTTTTTGAAATCGTGGAAGTTGAGTTTTTTGCGCATCACCATGTAAGAGACTCTGCAGGTACGGTAGTTATGTGCTAGCGCTAATGCATATGCCCCAGTGGGCACCTTGGCTAGCTGCTAACGCTAATGCTAATGCATATGCCCCAGCAGGTACCATGGCTAGCTGCTAATGCTAATACATATGCCCCAGTGGGTACCGTGGCTAGCTGCTAATGCTAATGCACATGCCCCAACGGGTACCGTGGCTAGCTACAAATGCTAATGCATATGCCCTAATGGGTACCATGGCTAGCTGCTAATGCTAATGCATATGCCCCATGGCTAGCTGCTAACGCATGTTTCCCTGCAGGTACCGGGGCTACGACTGCAGGAACAACCTGTTCTACACGCAGGCGGGGGAGGTGGTGTACCACGTGGCGGCCGTAGCCGTGGTCTACAACCGGCAGCAGCATTCGCAGCGCTTCTACCTGGGCCACGACGACGACATCCTCAGCCTGGCAGTGCACCCGCTCAAGGACTACGTGGCAACTGGGCAGGTAGAGCCAAAATGGCCGCCACCTGAGATTCACGGAGCACTGTAAACGCGAATAAGTTGGCTTTACTTTTTAAAAGGACACCGACTGGCCCACTTCTTCCAGGTCAAGTACTAATATTACGTTAAATTTACTTGAATTGAGTCTGTAACTTAACTTTGGTAATTGGTTTCCTTACTTTAAAGTAAAGCCAACTTTTAGAGCATAGAGTGAGGCTACCCATTTGCCAGAGCCTGTCTGTTAAAACTACAAGGCCAGTTTCCTTGGTCAGGAAAGCAACTTTATAAAACTTGTGTTCTAAACTCCTTCAGCCCACCATAACCTAAATTGCCGCCGTACTTTCTTACTCTAGTCTGTACATGGGAGCCTGAGAGCTACAGGGGGCAGAGAGCGAGATGAATGGAGAAAGAGGGAGGGATGGAGGGAGGGAGAGGGAGAGGGGGGGGGTCTGACAGTGTGCAGGTGAATGCAGACCCGGGCAGACCCTGCTGTGCCTGTGTTCAGGTGGGCCGGGACCCAGCCATCCACGTGTGGGACACGCAGACGCTGAAGTGCCTGTCCCTCCTGAAGGGACACCACCAGAGGGGGGTCTGCGCCCTCGACTTCTCCGGTACGGATCAGCAACGTCTCCCTCCTATTGGTTACCCCCTCCAGCGCTGACCGCATCCACCAATCAGAGCAGCGCGTGACCACAGCTTCTACAGGCTCTCCAGATATTCAACTCCTTACATCTATGATCAAAAAAAGTCTGCCAGCATATAAGTAAATTTTGAATTTTCTGAAAATTAAAATTCAAAAGTGGCATAGCCAGGGAAAATTGGATGTTCTGTCCTGTAATACAGGATGAGAAACTCTTACTCCTAACTACACACGTCCTGTCATGAGGAGCTCAGGAGATGAAGTGCAGATCTGGAGCCTTTGGGGACAGACGCAACGCTGAGGTGGCTGTAATGTAACGTTGCTGAAACGGTCTCTGATCGTACAGTGAAACGGATCCGGGAGGCAGGAAATGGCCACTCTAATCACCGGGAGTGTCCACTTCGTTTTGTCCACTGATCAATAACTCAGCCCCTCGTAGCAGTAGTTCAGCCTGCTTAATAAAGTGCACGTTGGCTCCCACCGGACGCTTCTGCTCCAAGCCCTGACAGGGGCGTTTTAATGCCACAAATCTCGGCACAGACCTTGAGCAAATACGAGAAGCGCGCCAAAGTGACAGGCATATGTAAACCACTCATCATCCACTTAAGGACATGGAATATTCTACAATATTTTGTTGGCTTTTTGGGGAAAAACCAGGGATACATTTAAAAAAAATATATCACCTTAAGGCAAATGAAAATGTTCTGCAAATGCATTTATTATGCAATTAATCTCCCAGCATGCACAGTGTTTGTATACGTAGGACCTATAAGTATGCGCTGTAAGGTCACCTATACATATGACTAGCAGAGCCATAGAACACCTCTGACTTTCGATCGTTATTGGTGGGTTTTTGTCAGGAGTTTTGGAAATCAAGACTTCTCAACTTCCTGCTGGTTCATGAGCAGCACGGTCTACTGTGATGTCATCCACTCAGAGTTCCATGATGACATCAGCAGTAGCGCAGGGGAAGTGTATCCTCCATGCTCAGAAGTGTCTGTGGTAATTCTACCGAATGACTACCAATTAATGACCAATTACAACTGAATGACCACACATTTTAACCTGGGAAAAGCACAGCTTCAAATGGTGATGGCTTTGTGGCAGGATCATTTTCTCAAACCCCAGCTGATCAGAGAGAGAAACCAGTTCCAACCACATAATAATAAGGGAAAGAGGACTAGGGTTTCTGATAAGTAATGACCCCTTAACCCAAATGCCTCTTCAATATATATTAATGAAAATGGCTCTACAAAGAACTAATGCCTTTTCAGTTTAGTTGTTTTTTTCCTTCCATTTAAAATGTACTCCTTTCCATTTCCTCTCCATCAAACAGAAACCAGTAATCGAGTAGATGGGACGGTTTTGCAGCACAACTGAAAATAAAATAAAGCACTGCAGGGCTTGGCAATTGTACAGGCAAGCAGTCTGAACTTGCAGTAAATGGACAAGGCTAGCTCTGCTAACCACCCTAGCGTAGATGACACAGCAAAACTGTGTCGAAGTGCAACACTAAAATTTGCTAGGTTTCCCAATACATACTACTAATACATTACATTTTTTGAGAATTAGAGAAAATAAACCCATAAATGACTTCTAAAGACTAGCCGAATTTCTCACTAACTAGGCTGCTAACATGGGACGCATAGTGAGAGGCTACAGGTTCAGAAATGAAACAGGAAATGGAAAAGGAAGGGTGTGGTCACACCTGATTGGACAAGAGGCTAATACACAACAGCTGCTCTCAGTGACCAATTAACAGACCCTAATCAACAGCTGATCCACATAGACCTACAATCAACCAAGTCAAAGGAATATCGACCGAAGAGACTACGAAATCTACGAAAACTAGCAAACGCATAGGATAACAGCGACTCCAAGAGTCAAACACAATATATATAATACAAAAGTGACTTTATGTTGGTGTTTTCTTCCATCTCTGTGTCAGTTATGTTGGATTAAGAGGTCATCGTCCCAGATATTCCCTGTGTAATGTCTGTACGGAGCCCACCTGACAGCAGTGCTTCCTTCGCTGTGTCATAAAATGGCCGCCCTTTGCTGTAAAATGGCCGCCGAGTTTATGGCCCTTTGGGAGGCAGTGATCAGGCCTTTAATATGAACGTTGCTAATTTATATCACTTTCCCCCGGGGCATTTTTCATGCGTTCTGTCTCACCTGGCAGGATGATATACCACCCGACCCCTCCAGTGCACACACACACACAGACACATACACACACAGACACAGACGTACACACACACACACACACACACACACACACACATACACACACACACACACACACACACACACTCCCCTACAGTGGCCCTCCCATTCCCTCCTGTCACCGGCGACACACACACCGGCCGTAGCCCTAACTCAACTCTTATGGCAGATAATAAAAGTTCATTCTCTGAAATAATGAGAACTGTAAAGCTTGCGCGCACAACTTGTCTCTGCTGTTTTCCACAGACTCGCCGACATCTGCCACAGTTCTGCCACAGTCACATGACTGTAACTCGCCAGAGAGCTGGCCGGACTGGCCATCTGGGACTGAGAGACCTTTCCACACAAACGGACTAATTTAGCCCCAATTTAGCTCAGGATCGAGAGGCATCTAGACATCTCAAGACCTACATTATCATTAAAAGTGAAAGGGTTCTAGCCGACTAGGACATACCCGGGCTATATTCCAGGTGAAACCTGAGCTAAATTGGGGCTAAATTAGTTCGTGTCAAAACATCTCTCACTCTCAAGATTTCCAGCCCTCCAGACGTCTAGATGGGTCTAGATGGGTCTAGATTTGGTCTTTTGCGAGCCGGGTGTAGCGGGACTCACTCTGAGCGCGAGGCTGAGGCTCCGGGTTCTCCAAAGCGAACGCCACAAGTTTCTCTCCTGTCTCTGCAGCCGACGGGAAGAGCCTGGTGTCGGTGGGCATCGATGACTGCCACTGCATCGTGGTGTGGGACTGGAAGAAAGGGGAGAAGCTGGCTACGGCCCGGTAAACCTAACCCTCCCCTGCCCCCGCCTCATACCAACCTGCCCTCCCCTGCCCCCCCCTCATACCAACCTGCCCTCCCCTCATACCAACCTGCCCTCCCCTCATACCAACCTGCATGGGCTCATGTGCAGTTTACCGCACACATAAAGGAGCTGGGACCCTTTTCCCCTCAGCACAGCCACTGCACTCCTAACACTGCACTCTTAACACTGCACAGTCTGCCACTGCACTCCTAACACTGCACAGTCTGCCACTGCACTCCTAACACTGCACTCCTAACACTGCACAGTCTGCCACTGCACTCCTAACACTGCACTCCTAATACTGTACTCCTAACAACTCCTAATACTGCACTCCTAACACTGCACAGTCTGCCACTGCACTCCTAACACGGGCAATCCACCGTAGTCCATCAGTGTGAGAGAGGGTGTTGTGTGTGACGGTGTGAGCAGTGAGAGAGGGTGTTGTGTGTGACGGTGTGAGCAGTGAGAGAGGGTGTTGTGTGTTGTGTGCTGTGTTGTGTGCTGTGTTGTGTGTACTCTGTGACGGACGTGCCGTGACTCTCTCTCTCCCAGGGGGCACAAGGACAAGCTGTTTGTGGTGAAGTGTAACCCTGTGCAAATGGACAAGCTGGTGACCGTGGGGATGAAGCACATCAAGTTCTGGCAGCACGCAGGTACAGCGTCAGAGAGGGGGGGCTACAGGTACAGCGTCAGAGAGGGGGGGCTACAGGTACAGCGTCAGAGAGGGGGGGCTACAGGTACAGCGTCAGAGAGGGGGGGCTACAGGTACAGCGTCAGAGGGGGGGCTACAGGTACAGCCTCAGATAGGGGGGGTTACATTCATGTAGTGAATGGCCTGCATTCATACATTATTCTTATCCAAGTGCTGTACAACCAATGCCTCACATTCACCCATTCACCCATTCACACACACACTCACACTGATGCCGATAGGCTGGCAGCTCATCGGGAGCACCTGGGGGTTAGGGGTCTTGCTCAGGGGTCTTGGTTAGGGGTCTTGGTTAGGGGTCTTGGTTAGGGGTCTTGCTCAGGGGTCTTGGTTAGGGGTCTTGGTTAGGGGTCTTGGTTAGGGGTCTTGGTTAGGGGTCTTGGTTAGGGGTCTTGCTCAGGGGTCTTGCTCAGGGGTCTTGGTTAGGGGTCTTGCTCAGGGGTCTTGGTTAGGGGTCTTGGTTAGGGGTCTTGGTTAGGGGTCTTGCTCAGGGGTCTTGGTTAGGGGTCTTGCTCAGGGGTCTTGGTTAGGGGTCTTGGTTAGGGGTCTTGGTTAGGGGTCTTGGTTAGGGGTCTTGGTTAGGGGTCTTGCTCAGGGGTCTTGGTTAGGGGTCTTGGTTAGGGGTCTTGGTTAGGGGTCTTGGTTAGGGGTCTTGGTTAGGGGTCTTGCTCAGGGGTCTTGCTCAGGGGTCTTGGTTAGGGGTCTTGCTCAGGGGTCTTGGTTAGGGGTCTTGGTTAGGGGTCTTGGTTAGGGGTCTTGGTTAGGGGTCTTGGTTAGGGGTCTTGGTTAGGGGTCTTGCTCAGGGGTCTTGGTTAGGGGTCTTGGTTAGGGGTCTTGGTTAGGGGTCTTGGTTAGGGGTCTTGGTTAGGGGTCTTGGTTAGGGGTCTTGGTTAGGGGTCTTGGTTAGGGGTCTTGGTTAGGGGTCTTGGTTAGGGGTCTTGGTTAGGGGTCTTGGTTAGGGGTCTTGGTTAGGGGTCTTGGTTAGGGGTCTTGGTTAGGGGTCTTGGTTAGGGGTCTTGGTTAGGGGTCTTGCTCAGGGGTCTTGGTTAGGGGTCTTGGTTAGGGGTCTTGGTTAGGGGTCTTGGTTAGGGGTCTTGGTTAGGGGTCTTGGTTAGGGGTCTTGCTCAGGGGTCTTGGTTAGGGGTCTTGCTCAGGGGTCTTGGTTAGGGGTCTTGGTTAGGGGTCTTGCTCAGGGACACTTCGACGCGCCCAGGGCGCGGAATTGAAGCGCTCGTACCTCCTGAGCTAACGCACGTCTCCCTGCCCTCTGTAGGTGGCG
The DNA here is from genome assembly GCF_963514075.1 of Conger conger. Taxonomy (NCBI): domain Eukaryota; kingdom Metazoa; phylum Chordata; class Actinopteri; order Anguilliformes; family Congridae; genus Conger; species Conger conger. Next base: position 31,584,591 of record NC_083777.1, on the reverse strand, counting down.
GTCTGACGTTTAAGCGGGGCGTGTTCGGGAGCCTGGGAAAGCTGGAGACGATGATGTCGGTGTGCTACGGCCGGGGGGAGGACCTGGTCTTCTCCGGGGCCGCCACGGGAGACGTGTACATCTGGAAGGACACGGCGCTCCTCAAGACCATCAAGGCCCACGACGGCCCTGTGTTCGCCATGTACTCCCTGGACAAGGTACCACACCCTGCTGAACACAACACAACACAGTGTAACACAACACAACACAGCGTAATGCAACACAACACAGCGTAATACAACACAGCACAACACAGCGTAATACAACACAACACAACACAGCGTAATGCAACACAACACAACACAGCATAATACAACACAACACAGTGTAATACAACACAGCACAGCACAATAAAACACAACACAAAACAGCTGTTTAATTGCCAGTAGTGTTCGTTCCATCAGTCTTAGAATGAATGATAAGTTAAGAACATTCTCATCACATTTATGATCTCACACCTTAAAGGGTTCACTGCTTCTTCTTCACAGTAATTCTATAATAACGTATTATTATATTATATTATAAAGCACGTAGAAAGAAATGCACGCCATAAAAGTGCACATTAAATTGGACAAATGACAAACATAATAAAAGCAATAAACATAAAACAAAATAACACCACAGCTTTATTAATAATGCAGTTTTTAGTGAAAGGGTTTCTGGCACAGCTGGTTTATTAAAACTGCGGTTTGGATGGATTGACCCCAGCCCAACCCCAACCGCCCTTATCGCCCTTATCGCCCTGAACCGTCCTTATCGACCCAAACCGCCCTTATCGCCCTGAACCGTCCTTATCGACCCAAACCGCCCTTATCGACCTGAACCATCCTTATCGACCCAAACCGCCCTTATCGACCTGAACCGCCCTCATTGATCCAAACCGCCCTTATCGATCTAAATCTAAATCGCTCTTATCGACCTTAACCGCCCTTATCGACCCGATCCACCCTTATCGACCCGATCCACCCTTATTGACCCGAACCACCCTTATCAACCTGAACCGCCCTCATTGATCCAAACCGCCCTTATCGATCTAAATCTAAATTGCTCTTATCAACCTTAACCGCCCTTATCGCCCTTATTGACCCAAACCGCCCTTGTCGATCTAAATCTAAATCGCCCTTATCGACCTTAACCGCCCTAATTGATCGGAACGACCCATATCAATCTGAACCTAAATCAATCTGAACCCATATCAATCTGAACCCATATCAATCTGAACCGCCCTTATCGATTACAGCCGTTTGAAATGCACAGCCACGCGGTGTTCAGAATCCGTATGGATTTAATTCTCCCCTGAGCTCAGGTCTTCCACAGAGTCCTGTAGGTCGACGGCGATGGAGAAAGATTTTCTGTTGTCCTCACTCTACAGTTTGTTCAGTTTAATCACCAGTCTGGTCTCACGGGTGGGGGTGTGGGCGGGTGTGGTGGCTATTGACCCGACAGATGACTCGGGGGTCCGTGGGGAGAAGACTGTCACTGTCTCGTTAAGTCATTATCGGGGTAATGAGGCCAACAGATCTACAGGGACTCTCTGCCACGGTTAAGAAAAGTACTCCAAATAGTTGCAAGTTCAATTCATAAGAAAGCCTGTCATAAAATAACCATGCTGAAAAATCCAGCTGGAAATCACCAGCTCCCAGCTGTTTCGAAACCTAGCTTGAGCTGTCCTGGATATCTGACAGGTATGAGGTGTAGGTTTCTTTGATGCTGTTAATAAAGGTACGTTTACATTCATGTGTCTGTAGCTTCAGCTCTGATTCATGCACCAGTTCAGCGGTGACCAGAAACGCCCGAACTGAGAGAGAAAGAAATGGACTTGAAGGATTGTTTTTTTTGCCAAGTCGGTATTCCCTAAAAAGACAGGACCATTAGCTGGCTTAATGAACTACCTCCAGTGACGATAAATAATCCTTATTGATAATTTCTTTTTTTTTTAAAGAGTTTAATTCCAGAGACTTTGTCACATTTAGTTAAGAGACGTCTCGGTGAGCGATTGTGTCGTGCATCCCCCGTTTGCAGCGAGACTGCTTTTGATCTCCAGCCATTGATAATCTTTGGTGAATTAAAAGCAGCTTTGATTTATTGTTTCAGTGGTCCGTCTGGGGCCACAATGGGATGCAACGCAATCACGCTAATGTCTGCTGGAGCGGGAGAAAGCAACGGGAAGGAATTCCCCGTTCCCCAACAAACGCGGAACGTTCCAGATCATTATATCCCACATTCCCTGCGCTCCGCGCGGAGTGGGAATCGTGGGAGTGTGCTAGCTTCGAGTTTCACAGAGAGAATCCCAGGATTCCTCTCTGGCGGTAGCTCAGGTGGGGGGCAGGGTAGTCAGCGGTAGAAAAAGAACTCTGTTGCCATGGTGAAGAGCGTGAGGTGTTCACGTGTGTTGAGAGGAAACAGAGACTCAGGAGCTACATCACCCTGCCTCTCCACACCGTTCACCGTTCCCCCTGCTTTTCCAGATAATTATTACCTTCCCTGTGACCTGTTCAACCCTGCTGCTATAGCAACTTCCTCATAGTTTCTTTCTCTCCGCTGTTTGAGGGTTTCTCTCTCCACTGTTTGAGGGTTTCTCTCTCCACTGGGGAGTTTATTTTACCGCATGCACTTCCTATTTCAAGGTTCAGGCCTGGTTCTGCTGACCCCTCTCTGCTTCCTGCAGGGCTTTGTGACGGGCGGTAAGGACGGGGTGGTGGAGCTCTGGGACGACATGTTCGAGCGCTGCCTGAAGACCTACGCCATCAAGAGAGCCGCGCTGTCCCCCGGGTCCAAAGGTACGGCACCAACCCATCACCCCGCGCCGCCCCAGTGCACTCTGGGACAGGTGTGTTGGTGGTTTGTCACAGAGGGGTTTCAGGGGCACTCCTGCTCCTGCAGACGTCTCTATTCCTGCCACACGCCCTCCTGGGCTCAGCCTCCCTCCCTCCCTCTTTCACTTTCCTCCCCTCTCTCTACCTCGCTCTCTCTCTTTCTCTCCCTCCCCCCTCTCCCTCTTCTTCTCACTCTCTCCCCCCTCTCCCTCTCTCTCCTTCCCCCCTCTCGCCCCTCTCTCCCTCTCTCTCTCTCCCTCCCCCCTCTCTCCCTCTCTCCGCCCTCTCTCTCCCTCCCCCCTCTCTCCCCTCTCTCCCTCTCTCTCCCTCCCCCTCTCCCTCCCCCTCTCCCTCTCCCAGCTGCAGATGTTGTCCTTGTTCTGTGGTCACCCTCTGTTGCCCCAGTGACAGGTGTGCTTGAGCAGCAGGTCAGAGATCAGGCCTTTGATAGGCACACTGTCTCCGCTGTCAGACAGAGTGATGGTTCAGATCTCCGCGCTGAATTCAGGATGCAGGTTACCCTTGGCTGACTGACTGTAGGTGTTCTGGTATCACTAAAGGATTATTACAACAAGAGCCACATAGTGTAGCTTAGAACAGCCTATCCTTTTCTGTGTTCCGGATTGAACAGTTATTTTGCTGCATCCCAGATACCTAAAAAAAAACCCTTATTACTACTTTCCAATCAGGAAAAATAACATCTACACTTGAACTCGAGATATACTAGAAAAGCCCTGACTTACAAGTGGGAAAGTCAGGCATCTTTTCACAGCTCAGAGTAGCAGGACGATTCAGACGATTCAAAATGGCTGAAGTGTCTCTGGTGCTCTGGCCCCTGCTTACGCCAATCAACTGTAAGTCACTTTGGATAAAAGCATCAACTAAAGCATAACTGTAATGTGATGTGATGCTATTCTCCTGGTCTGCAGGGCTGCTGCTGGAGGACAACCCGTCGATCCGCGCCATCACCCTGGGACACGGGCACATCCTGGTGGGAACGAAGAACGGAGAAGTACTCGAAATCGACAAGAGCGGCCCCATGACCCTCCTGGCACAGGTGAGTCGCCCCATGACCCTGCTGGCACAGGTGAGTGGGCTCATGACCCTCCTGGCACAGGTGAGCGCGCTCATGACCCTGCTGGCACAGGTGTGCTGAAGCTTTGGCACACACGTCATTGTGATGTACAGGATATAAAATGGTCATTTTGCAGTGACTTGATGATCTCTAGCCTACAGAGCTAGTGCAGTTCAACCAGGAGACTCCATGTTGGCTCTGCAGGGGCACAGACTCCATGTTGGCTCTGCATGTGCATGGTCGCCATGTTGGCTCTGCATGTGCATGGTCTCCATGTTGGCTCTGCATGTGCATGGTCGCCATGTTGGCTCTGCATGTGCACGGTCTCCATGTTGGCTCTGCATGTGCACGGTCTCCATGTTGGCTCTGCATGGGCATGGTCTCCATGTTGGCTCTGCATGTGCATGGTCTCCATGTTGGCTCTGCATGTGCACGGTCTCCATGTTGGCTCTGCAAATGCAGCTGCTCCTGCTGCTCTTTGGCTCAGCTGGGACTCCCCGTCAGAGCTAATCTGTTGCCATGGTGATCAGACCTGTCGCACGGCGGGGGGTTTGCTGAAGGTGACTGATGCCTTTTCGCCGGTGACGCTGGAACAGAACCCAGAGTTGCCATCGCTCGTTCTGCGTATCTCAGGTGCGGGAGACACTGACCACGGTGTTGCTATTGGACCCTGGGGAACCAGTACCAGGATCCAGTAGTCACCCACAGGTCCTTGGAGCGGGTAGCACTTCAATAAAATGGAAAATACATAAACTGACACACAGTGTTTCTTACAAAGTTCACCTACTTATTACCAGATTGAACAAGTGTTAACATTTCAGTCAGTGGAGTTCAGTCAGGGCGTTGATGAAATGTCAAATCCTGTTCAGTGTGGATACAAATAAGTGGGCGGCTCTCTGTTCAACTGACTCAACTGTTTTCAGATGTTGATTGAAAACTATGTGTATGTTTCTCATAGGTCCACTTAGCAGAACTGGGTGAAATGCGTAATTGTTTTGGAGTCAAATACGTTTCTACAGTTTGCTGAGCTTGTCCAGTGTAATTGAACCTATGAAATACTTTTGAAGTCAAGCCCCTTTGAAAGTGCAAACCCTGCATTCTAGACCTCTTGGTTGCACTAGGCAAGATCAAGTATTTGAATCGGAAACGATTGCGCATTTACGCAATTTACCACATCGAGGGGCATTACCCTTGGCTCAGGGGGTTTGATTGACAGCCGTAACTGTGTGTTACAGGGTCACATGGAGGGCGAGGTTTGATTGACTTTGTTTTGGAGGGTGAGGTTTGATTGACAGCCGTGTCTGACTGTTTCAGGGTCACATGGAGGGGGAGGTGTGGGGTTTGATTGGGGCTGTGTGGGTGTGTTGCAGGGTCACATGGAGGGGGAGGTGTGGGGTTTGATTGGGGCTGTGTGGGTGTGTTTCAGGGTCACATGGAGGGGGAGGTGTGGGGTTTGATTGGGGCTGTGTGGGTGTGTTGCAGGGTCACGTGGAGGGGGAGGTGTCGGGTTTGATTGGGGCTGTGTGGGTGTGTTTCAGGGTCACATGGAGGGGGAGGTGTGGGGTTTGATTGGGGCTGTGTGGGTGTGTTTCAGGGTCACGTGGAGGGGGAGGTGTGGGGTTTGATTGGGGCTGTGTGGGTGTGTTTCAGGGTCACATGGAGGGGGAGGTGTGGGGTTTGATTGGTGGCTGTGTGGGTGTGTTGCAGGGTCACATGGAGGGGGAGGTGTGGGGTTTGATTGGGGCTGTGTGGGTGTGTTTCAGGGTCACATGGAGGGGGAGGTGTGGGGTTTGATTGGGGCTGTGTGGGTGTGTTGCAGGGTCACATGGAGGGGGAGGTGTGGGGGCTGGCCGCTCACCCCCTGCTGCCCGTGTGCGCCACGGTGAGTGACGACAGGACCCTGCGCATCTGGGAGCTCTCAGCCAATCACCGCATGGTCGCCGTGCGCAAGCTCAAAAAAGGTACCGCCAACGAGGCCCTGAGCGGAGTCGCGCCCAAGTCACAAAAAATACACGTTCAACAAATAAAAAGCAACGCACACCTCTAGAATTTTATGTCATGTCGACGAAAAATCATACTTTGTCACCCAAGGTACTTTCCTTCCCTCAGTGACGACTGGAAGGCAGTTTTTTTTTTTTTAACTAGTGAACTAATTGCGACAGATCAGCAAGCTAGCTAGTTTAGTAATGTAGCTACAATCAGATTTGATAAAATGGGGTACGGCACCGAGCACTCACAACTGTAAACCTCAGTAGTTTGGCGTTACCATAGAGAACAGTTGTGTGACAATCGCCCCAAAAACACCCAGTAGATGTTAGTGACGTTGCTGGTCGGTTGGCTAGGTGCTAGTAATGTTGGTTGAGTGGTTAGGTAGATGTTGGTGATATTGTTAATTAGTTGGCTTGGCTATACTTGGTGGTGTTGCTGATTGATTGGTTAGATATTAGTGATACTGATTGGTTGGTTCGATGTTAGTGATGTTGTTGATTGGTTGGCTTGGCATTGGTGGTGTTGTTGATTAGTTGGTTAGATGTTAGTGCAGTTGTTGATTGGTTGGGTAGATGTTGGTGATATTGCTGGTTGGTTGGTTAGATGTTAGTGATGTTGTTGATTGGTTGGCTTGGCATTGGTGGTGTTGTTGATTGGTTGGTTCGATATTAGTGATGTTGTTGATTGGTTGGCTTGGCATTGGTGGTGTTGTTGATTAGTTGGTTAGATGTTAGTGATGTTGTTGATTGGTTGGGTAGATGTTGGTGATATTGCTGGTTGGTTGGTTAGATGTTAGTGATGTTGTTGATTGGTTGGCTTGGCATTGGTGGTGTTGTTGATTGGTTGGTTCGATATTAGTGATGTTGTTGATTGGTTGGCTTGGCATTGGTGGTGTTGTTGATTGGTTGGTTCGATATTAGTGATGTTGTTGATTGGTTGGCTTGGCATTGGTGGTGTTGTTGATTAGTTGGTTAGATGTTAGTGATGTTGTTGATTGGTTGGGTAGATGTTGGTGATATTGCTGGTTGGTTGGTTAGATGTTAGTGATACTGAATGGTTGGTTAGATGTTAGTGATGTTGTTGATTGGTTGGCTTGGCATTGGTGGTGTTGTTGATTAGTTGGTTAGATGTTAGTGATGTTGTCGATTGGTTGGGTAGATGTTGGTGATATTGCTGGTTGGTTGGTTAGATGTTAGTGATGTTGTTGATTGGTTGGCTTGGCATTGGTGGTGTTGTTGATTGGTTGGTTCGATATTAGTGATGTTGTTGATTGGTTGGGTAGATGTTGGTGATGTTGCTGGTTGGTTGGTTAGATGTTAGTGCAGTTGCTGATTGGTTAGCTTGGCGTTGGTGGTGTTGTTGATCGGTTGGTGGTGTTGACCAGGTCTCTTTGCCCTCCTGTAGACCGCTGTAGAGCCCTTGTCCTCTGTTTCAGGCGGCCGGTGCTGTGCCTTCTCCCCCGACGGGAAGGCCCTGGCGGTGGGGCTGAACGACGGCAGCTTCCTGGTGGTGAACTCCGACACCCTGGAGGACATGGTGTCCTTCCACCACAGGAAGGAGATCGTCTCAGACGTCCGGTTTTCACAAGGTCACTTCCCGTTCCCACCTCCCGCAGTGTCTGATCCATCTGCTGTGTTCGATTGTTCTGGTCTGAATGCACGCTACTAATTTCCTCTGCATCTCAATGTATGACAAACTCTATACAGAGTTATGTGGTAATACGGCGGCCTCTCTCTTAGACAAATTGCGTTATTGGTTCTAGATGATAAGAGATGATTCTCTTATTTTGAATTTAGACATTTAGTTTCATGTCAGAAAATTCTGTTAGTTTTTTGTTTAATTGTGGAACCATCCGATCATGGAGAACGCGCTGCTAGCTTACACCATGCTGAATTTCTCCTCCAACAGGTTTCTCATTCTTTCAAGTTGATGCGCTACAGTATGTCAACGGCTGTTTTAGGAATGACTTTACACCTACTAACTAAATCAGTGGATGCAACCGGTTTAAATTAAGTTATGGCGTAATTTATGTTCGAACTAGCCTACGTTTGAACTCACATCGTGCTGGTGCAGCCAGTCTGCTCGCTGTGTGTAACATCTCCTCCTCTGCCATCTCCGCTCCTCAGATGCTGGAAAATACCTGGCTGTGGCTTCTCACGATAACTTTGTGGACATCTACAACGTGCTGAGCAGCAAGAGGGTGGGCATCTGCAAGGGTGCCTCCAGCTACATCACCCACATCGACTGGGACACCCGCGGTAAGAACCCCTCTTCACACATGCTAGTGCTGCGTTAGCGCTCACACGCAGATATCCACAGAGTTCACACACAGATATCCACAGAGCTCACACGCAGATATCTACAGAGTTCACACACAGATATCCACAGAGCTCACACGCAGATATCTACAGAGTTCACACACAGATATCCACAGAGTTCACACACAGATATCCACAGAGCTCACACACAGATATCCACAGAGCTCACACACAGATATCCACAGAGCTCACACACAGATATCCACAGAGCTCACACGCAGATATCCACAGAGTTCACACACAGATATCCACAGAGTTCACACACAGATATCCACAGAGCTCACACACCGATATCCACAGAGCTCACACGCAGATATCCACAGAGCTCACACACAGATATCCACAGAGTTCACACACAGATATCCACAGAGCTCACACACAGATATCCACAGAGCTCACACACAGATATTCACAGAGCTCACACGCAGATATCCACAGAGCTCACATGCAGATATCCACAGAGCTCACACACAGATATCCACAGAGCTCACACACAGATATCCACAGAGCTCACACACAGATATCCACAGAGCTCACACACAGATATCCACAGAGCACACACACAGATATCCAGAGCTCACACACAGATATCCACAGAGCTCACACACAGATATCCACAGAGTTCACACACAGATATCCACAGAGCTCACACACAGATATCCACAGAGCTCACACACAGATATCCACAGAGCTCACACGCAGATATCCACAGAGCTCACACGCAGATATCCACAGAGCTCACACGCAGATATCCACAGAGCTCACACACAGATATCCACAGAGCTCACACACAGATATCCACAGAGCTCACACACAGATATCCACAGAGTTCACACACAGATATCCACAGAGCTCACACACAGATATCCACAGAGCTCACACACAGATATCCACAGAGTTCACACACAGATATCCACAGAGCTCACACACAGATATCCACAGAGTTCACACACAGATATCCAGAGTTCACACACAGATAGGGGCGCAGGCCCCTGGGCCCTGACTGCAGAGCGCTCTCCCAGTCGACTGCAGCGCCAGGGTCCCGGAGGCAGGGCTGTGAATGGCGTCTGGGCGAGGAGCAGCGTGATGAATAACCGAAATAAAGCCGAGAACAGCGCAGGCCTCGGGCTCAGACTCTCCCGGTGAAAGCCTTTAGTGCCTCCTCTGGATTCTGCTCCTCACACTGAGCCTCTCCGCTGTGGGGCGAATCTTACGCACACAATACGAGCCGCGCTCTCGAGCGCGCCAGAATGAGAAAGCACGGTTATGCGCGGGCCGCGTTCACTCGCTAACCCCTCTGCTCCCCGCACAGACGGGATTCGGCAAAGCTTCTCATTGTCACTGTCATTTTATGCGCATTTGTCATTATTCATGTCCCTTTCCAAAGGGAACATCTGATTTAGCCATCACACACTTCTGTGTGAAATATAAAAAAAAGATGATTACACCAATTATTTATATTGACTTATTTTCCCAAAGTGGTCTCGCAGAACTGCTTCAATTGCAGTGAGCTCTCAGTTGACATTGTTGATTGTTACAATAGGCAGCAGTACACTGTGGAGACAACTGTAGATCCGTTGGTAAAGACCGTCTGAAAAGTCCCTCGGATGTGGATATTGTAAAGCTCTTTGCAATTACCCAGCGCTAGCCTGCAGGAATATAAAGTGGATTTGTGAGGACAGACTCTCAATCAAAGCAGAAGAAATGCGCTATGCTTGAAATTTGGGCAGTAATCTGTGATAAGCAGCAGGCAGGTTGTGTGATGGAGAACAACACAAACACAAGC
>NC_083777.1:31554568-31569568 GCF_963514075.1 Conger conger | reverse complement strand
AAATGAGTAAATCGCAAACATAACATCACATATTTGCCGTGTGATTAGAGCTTTCTTGACTGAACGTTATGCTGATGTGACCATCACTGCTGGTATTGGAAGGCGCTGGAGTTCTAGAACACTGACAGAATCCTGAAACAACATTCTGAAAACACCTGCTCATGCAAAAGAGTCAAAGGCCTGTTTATAGTCCAGCGTCAGAGTATCCCGAGAACTCTCGACCTTATACGCTTTCAATCGATCAAAACCACCCGTCATACATCATTTTGGGCGCCTATTGAAACCCTACTACATTTTCTGAGCCAAAGCAAAACCCCCCTTTGGTATTTCGGGTGGAGCCTCTTCGTACAGGGCCTGGGACTGGAGGGGTTAAACCAGCCAATCAGAGGAAGCCCCTCCCCCTTCCTGTCTGACGGACGGCGTCTCCCCCGCAGGCTACGACAGCGACGTGGCGAGAGAGCGGAGCATCGACTACACCACCAAGATCTACGCCGTCAGCATCCGCGACATGACCGGCGTGAAGCCCCACCAGCAGCAGAAGGAGGTGTCGGCTGAGGAGAGGTACCGCCCTCCCGCCCGCGACCCCCCCACCCCACCCCACCCACCCCCCCACATCCGCCCGCCATTCCCACAGTGCACCTGTGCTGTCCAGGGTCTGCTCTGATAGGCCGCTCCCGTGTTCAGATCACTTTCAGTTACAGTGTATTCTAGCGCGTTCTACACACGCGCTGTCACAAAGATGATACACAGGAAAACAGGAATTTTCTGAATATTTTGTCATTTCCTGGCCTGAACTAAAAAAATAACAATACTCAACCAGTGGCGAGAAACAAAATCAGTTGCAACTGCTCTGCTCAGGTACAACAAACACGACGGATACACTGTAAAAACACAAACATAATTATTTCAGTTTCTCTATTTTAAAAGTCATTCATAATAATCATAATCAGAGTAGTGTAAATTGGATTTTTATATTTTTGTAAACTTGTACCGCTTACTTGGTGCTGCCATCTAGTGAGCACCAAAGGTATATCTAGGAAATTAAAGATGACCGGTCTATTTCGACCTTGATTTCAGACTTACCTGCCTACAGTATCATCTTCATGGTGCTAAAATCAAAACGAGAAAAAAGAAATGAAACGAGTTTAATTCCACAAAATTCCTGTTATAAGTTGTCAGCTGCCATTTGTACACTGCCCTCCCTTACGCAATGAAATATACTGTCATATATAACAGGATACTGTAATATATTTCTACGTATAGACACAGCAAAATATGCCAATGGCAATATATTGTCATTTTACATCCAACGTGACAATAATGTGTCACGTTGCACAAAATATTGCTGTTGTTATTCAATACCCTTCTCTATACAAATAACATTGCATTGTACATTTCAAATAGCAGATTTGAATTGCATAAATATGTCAGTGTTATGTTTAGATGTCATTGGTATGTAGCCTACATGTAATGGTGAAAATGTGAGCGCATCCTTCAGCGGTCACAACTGTATAATCAGCCATTCCAATATTTTTAATGACCACACACGTATGGAAGACTAAGCTATATTTTGTTACGTAAGGGATTTACAGGTGAGCATTAACTTTCAGTGTGAATTCTACCTGGTGTCCGGACCTTCAGCTGCATGCTAGCGTCCCCTGTATTGCAGGAGTCCAGAATGAAATGTGCATGCACTGCGGACTTGGTTAGCGGTTAGCCAGAGCTACATCGTTTAACACGTTGCTTGCCAGTGGAGTTCGCCTTTAAATACTTTTACCGTCACTGCCGATAGCAGCTTACATCGTGTTTGCTGCAGGTAAGTAAACAGCAGATACAAAGACGATTAACACCGCATATTCTTTACTTTTTTTCGATGACCATGGTGACCAATCCTAACCGAACCGTTGATAACAGAATGGACCGGCGCTTTCACACAGGGCTATACAATCATACGGCATTAAAATCGATATCGCGTTCAAAGCTAAGTTCTCGCTATTGAACTCTGACTCTTAGTTTGCAGAGATTATGTGTAAGTAAATGATTCAGTTGACAGGTATGACTTCATCCGGTGGTCTGAGTGGAGTTTCTCGCCAATCTCCCCCCATCCGCCCCATATCTGCACTTCCTGTTTCTTTAATCACCCTTTTTATTCTCCTTGACTTTTCCATTGTCAGTTATTGAAAGCTTTTTCGGCATTGAGTTCATTCCAGTTACACAGTATTTCCTCTGCTTTGTTAAATGCTGTGTTTATAGGACTGTACAGTGATTCTTCATTCATCACTCTCCTGTGTTGCATTTTTGCTAACCCATTGGAGCAGTTAACTTTAAGGACTGTTGTCGAAAGGCATATAAATAGCCTGGCGACATGTCATGATTGATGCTGCTTGATGTGTCTACACCAGTGGTAACCGACCCTGCTCCTGGAGATCTACCTGTTGGGTTTCACTCCAACCCTAACAAAGCACACATCATTCAACAGCTAGAGCAGGGCTGCCCAACCCTGTTCCTGGAGATCTACCGTCCTGTCGGTTTTCACTCCAACCCTAACAAAGCACACCTCATTCAACAGCTGAAGATGATGTTGAGTTGCTAATTAGTAGAGTCAGGCATGTCAATTTAGGGTTGAAATGAAAACCTACTGGACGGTAGATCTCCAGGAACAGTGTCGGTTACCACTGGTCGACATTGTATTGTAGCTCACAGTGGGAGCGTTTGACAAGTCGACCAGTTAGCCATAAGCACAACCAATTTTGAAGTTTACCACACCGAATAAAGATGTATCTTTTAATCAATAAGTCTCGTGCCCGAGGAGAAGTGACAGGACAGATGGATGTTCTGCTCTGGGGGTTGGTCTTGTCACCGTGTTTTCTAAGTTCACCCTGTCTCCCCCCCCCCCGCCCCGCCCCGTCATTAAAACGGCCATTATCCCATGCTAATGAACGTGTAGCCTCCATCCATCAGCATCTGCCTCGTCAGAAACTCTTAATATCTGTGTTATGTTTTAACCCGCTTTCCTCTGGAGGCAGGGCATCGTCAAGTAAGTACCTCCTGACTCACAGCCTGCTTACGAGGGGGGAAGGCTTCAGCCAATCCCACGCTTCACACGCTGCATACTTAACTGCCATTGGCCAACAGCCACATGTAAGCTACAGATCACTGGTAACCACAGTAACCAAGTAAGCCCAACAGTAAACCAAAATAAGAATTCGTAATTGTAACGTTAAGGACATTACGCTGCAATATGTCACAATATGCCACATATATATATATATACACACTGTACATTTGGAGCCAGTGGTTTAGCAGAACTTATTACATCTGTGTTCGATTAACCTGCCCCAGCAATACAAAGCCAGACTGATATTCTATGCTAGGCATGGTGCCATGAATGTCAACAAAAAAAACAGCTTTACCTGCCAAGACGGCTGTTCTACCGTGTGGTTTCATTTTTAATGTGATATCTGTGTCCATTTTATCAATGTTTCATGTTCCCAGCAGGTTAGATGTTTCTGTTTTGTGTAGTAATTACTCTGATACTGCAGTCCAGTTGGTTAAAAGACCTCCCGTCTGATATATCCTACAGATGTTTTATGGCCGTATGTACAGAGGAAGAGTGCGTATCTAGAACATTCTAGACTAAAGTCAGAGTCAGCAAAAAAACAACCAAACTACTTTATTTTGTGGGCCTTCCTTTGTTTGCTTTCTTTATTGATGCTAATAATAAAGGTAATATATATTACACGTATCCACTGCACTGGCATTCTAGGAAAATGTGTTTGTTTTCACTACAATACTAAAGAAATAAACGAGTATTTCTAGTGCTACTGGAACCTCAGTGATGACTTTCTTTTCCCCAATTACATATGTCCTCTAAAATGTGCATAATTTACAGTAGTGTCTGAAACTGACATTAACGCAAGTGAAGTATAGTCTTAAATCTCCTCACTTCCTCATACAGCTAAATAAATATTATAGCTAATGTACTTTATTCTGCATGGCAGGAGCAGCCTTAGATTTTGACATTTAAAGTTGTGATGGAATTCATTCCCAGTACAAGCCTCTAAACTGGCTCTGAACTGCTCAACTTTAACCCAGTGCCGTCAGTTACATCCCATGTTACCTTCTGCTGGATTTTGTCATTGGCATTCACACACAAGCAGATCTAAGCCTCTGTTTGTTTGCCCTGAAATAGTATACAATGGAGAATAACTTTTTGCACTGTTGTGCTATTACTAGTTTCAAATGCGAACAACACCTAAAGACTGGGAAGACTTTAAGAGACAGTATTCTACGCATTTTATGTTTAATATAAAGTCATTTAGTAAGTTAGCTTATAAAAGGTCCAGAGTTTAATAGTTCTATAACTGCTATAAACTAAGGCAGGTTTTGCAAAGGCCTGCTTATACAGACCTCGGTACAGGGCAGATTCAAAGTCTTTATAATAATGATGACTTCCTTGTTTGTCAGAAAATGAGTAAGAGATTCCATTATTTAATCATTCTTGTTTATCTGGTCATTTCGTGGAGAATTGTAGACTCCAGACGGCAGGGCTGGGTCAGCGTTTTGATCAGTGCATGCGTGGCCCGATTAGGGAGAGGAGGGGCCACTACATCTTGGGGGGGGAGGGCGGAGGTTACGCTCTCTCTCTCCACCCCCATCCCTCGTTCCGTTCCCTCTCGCTCTCTCTCTCTCTGAAGTCAGCTGACCTTGTCTTCCCATAAGCCCGCGGGGCAGAAGCACTGACACGCTCCTCTCTCCCTGTCCCCCCCTGTAGGAGGTTTAGTGCACAGTCCCCCAGGGACCGCAGGGTACGGCGCCCCCACCCCTCCTCCACTTATAGACTGGTGCACTCTTTCATTTCTTTTTTCCTTTTCTTTATTTTACCGAGCCCTTCTTCTTCTTTTTTTTTTCCTGGCATGCGCAAGGAGCATGGTTTGCGCCCCCCGCCCCCCCCCCAAAAAAAACAAATAATAATTTGCGGGAATGACAGTCTAGCTCTCCCAGGTTGCTTGTGCATGACCTCTGACCTTTTGGAGGCTACGCCAGCTCAGGGCGAATGGCGGCTGGTCTGAGCTGAATCTAAATCTCTCACTTGGCTTTGTCTGCTGCGCTGAAGGGGATCCAGGTAACTCAAACTCCTCCCAACTGTTGGCCGTCTCTCCTGGTGGGAGTGTCGCTGTCCCGTTTCGCCCCCTCTGCACTTGCCTGATGGCAGGGGGGGTGTCCGTCTCTGTTTTTACCCCGACTCCCCCCCTCCCCTGCCCACACCTCTGCATCCAAACTCACAAGGAGGGATTTTTTTTCTGCTACGTTCTATTTGGGGTGCCCTCTGAACTCTGAACTCTGAACTCAAACACGCTGCGTGTTCGAGTTCAGAGGACTGAGAGGGGAGATCTGGAGGATGTGGGGGGTCCACAGTGACCCAATACTGATCCAGGGTCAGCTAAATCAGTCTCAACACTAATCCACAGCAGTTTGCAGAAAGAATCCTAAACTGTTCCAGGGTCAGTGGCATGGGTGAAAACAGCCCATAAAAGGATGTAGCAGGAAAAAAAGGCCAGTGCTGTAAATACGACCTCCTTTGAGGGGGCAAGCCACAGCTGGTAAAGCACTGCCCAACACTGCCTCATCACTGGCTGCACTGTGCCCACAAATACGCTTAAATACGGCCACCATTTTGAAACATCAGCACGTACAGAGGCTAGTGCTTTACCAGAGTCCTGCAGCTCTGCCCCAAGCACCCGCCTGAGGGGCAGTTATGCACTGCAGCATCCTGAGCAGTGGGATAACTGATTCACTGCACTTCCCCCAATGCAGTGCCAATGTGGTTCTCTCCTTTTCCTTCCCCCTCTCTCTCTCTCTCTCCCTCTCTCTGTCACCCTCTCTCTCTCTGTCACCCTCTCTCCCACTCTCTCTCCCTCTCTCTGTCACCCTCTCTCCTTCTCCTTCTCTCTCTCTCCCTCTGTCACCCTCTCTCCTTCCCCCTCTCTCGCTCTGTCACCCTCTCCCTCTCTCTGTCACCCTCTCTCCTTCTCCTTCTCTCTCTCTCCCTCTGTCACCCTCTCTCCTTCCCCCTCTCTCTCTCTCTGTCACCCTATCTCTCACTCCCACTCTCTGTCACTCTCTGTCACTCTCTCCCTCTCTGTCACTCTCTCTCTCCCTCTCTCCCTCTCTGTCACTCTCTCTCTCCCTCTCTCTGTCACCCTCTCCCTCTCTGTCACCCTCTCTCTCTCCCCCCCTCCCTCTCCCTCTCTCTCTCTAACCTGTGCGTTGCTGGTACAGTGGTCTGTTGGACGTTCCCTCCCTGTCTGTCGATCCACCCCAGGTTTGTGTGCCAAGGCCCTGTCTCTGTCTGGATAATGTGATAGAGAATGTGGTCTGACGTCTCCAACTCAGAGCTGATAACGCGGGGGTCCAACCATTACCCATTGCGCATTAATGACAACACTAAAAATATCAGTCCAAGAAATCTTATTTCAGTTATGTAGCACTGACCATTTCTCCTTATTTTTCTAATTCAGTAGCATAATTTCCATTACATCGTTTCTGTAACAATGACAATTTAGTGGCATTGTGAGGCTACACTGCATGATGTTTCACACAGCACAACTGCAGTACAGTCAAGTCATGTTAGTGATACAATGGGGGAGTATTTCTCTCTGTAATGAGAGAATGCAGTAAGCGTTTTTAGCACTCGGAACCAGGCATTGGCAAGCCTACATGTCTGTGTGATTGTCCAACACGCCGTGGTGTGTGTGAGGCGCTCACCCTCAGCATCTCTCTGTCCTAGCTGGATGTTGTGACCGTGATCTCCGTGTGAGCCGTGTACACCAGTGGTGTGTTTTTGTGCGTCTGTGCGCTTTCTGGTGTCGTTAACACAAAAGCAAAAAGACACAGAAACTACACAAATCATCTTACTCTACTGTAGGAGCACGTGGGCATATTTTTATTAGAAATGAGGCTCACTGTTAACCAATAGTATCATTATACTGATAAAAATTTTTATTTTTTTAAATGACCAATCTCATCTTTGTTCCATGCTCTATATATCTGGATGTATTCAACAAAATTGTGTGCATTACTGATGTATAATTGTTGTATAGCCAAGTTGAAATGCATAGCTGTGTTATTCTGGTTTGAAACGTGTTTGTTGTGAACATGGTGCCAGTACAGGTAAGAGACACGCTGTGCTGGGAGCTTCAGGAGGGCCGGGGGCAGGGGAACAGTGTCAGTCTACACGCGTGCATGAACCTCAGCATTAAATCACAGTTTTCATCGGTCTTACTTCACAAGGACAGTTCGCCAATTAGATTTTAGAGACCACCAAAGTGTGTCTGCATAGGAAAAGGGGAGCACTTACATTTAATCAGTGTTCAGGACAAATCTCCATTCATGCCAGGCTGATGTCTGGTAGATCAGGAGAACGTTGTTTGTTAGGGTCCCAGGACTTTAAATGGAACAGACATACTTTCACTCAGAGAGCAGAATCGAGCTCGATTTCACATCAAACAGAAGAGAAGAGTCCCTCGTAGTTTTATTTTTATACTACACGTATGCTCCGAAACGTCCACACATGCTACCTGCCTTGATTTTATCTTAGCTTTGTGAGTTTGGCTAAATGTGTAGCAGGCAAATCACACTGTTACAATGCAACTGCTGTACTACAGCCCCCGTTCAACGGGGGAAGGGGGAAGGGACAAAGAAGATTGCTGAGTTGCCTCAAACCCCAACCCTCACCATTCTGGCCCGCAGCTAGTGCTAAAGTCGAGCCACGCTAACGAGGCAGAGCAGCGTTTACCTCAGTGAAACAAAGAAATCTGTGTTTGACTCGTCTACATAATAATACCAAGCAGTCTATACTCATTTTAAGTTCAGTGTGATTTTAGACTCACAAATACATATTGAATACTGAATGAGTTACGATGATGTACCAAACCAGTTTAGTTTACAGTTCATAGCTGGGCAAGTGCCAGGGGGTCTGATGTTTTGGTTAAAGCTTGTAGGAAGTGATGTCGTTGCTGACTTCCTGTCTGCTCTCTGTAGGCCCCCAGTGAGCAGAGCAGCTCCTCAGCCAGACAAACTGCAGAAGAACAACGTGACCAAGAAGAAGAAGCTGGTGGAGGTTCGTACTAAAGTGGGTGTACGTCGGACTGATTCATTACTGTACAGTGTGTTATTCTGGACTGTGGGGCCCCTTGTGTATGGGGTTTAGTTACAATCTGAACTCTAGACTATATTTATTGTTAATTACACTTTTTTTTAGAATGCTTTGTCCCCATTTTCTCCCAATTTGGAATGGCAAATTGAATATTTATATCAAACTGCTGCTCACACTATCCACTCGGGAGAATGCAGCCAGTCACACCATATGTTTCTATCTTCTGGTATAGTATCATACTGTCATTGCCCATTCTCAGGGATCCACAGAGAGTTTTTAAAGCATAGCTTACAGTTTTCCGCAGTGTTTGCAGACAGGTATCTGCCCGTGTCTGCAGGAGCTGGGCTTGGATCACGTGTTTGGGTACCGAGGCTTCGACTGCCGGAACAACCTGCATTACCTCAACGACGGCACTGACATCATCTTCCACACCGCCGCGGCGGCACTGGTGCAGAGTCTCTCTACTGGTATGAACACACACACACACACTCTCTCACACACACACACATACACACACACACACACACACACACACACACACACACACACTCTCACTCACACACTCACACACACACTCTCTCACATACACACACACACATACACATACATACACACAGACTCTCACTCACAGTCACACACACAAACACACTCTCTCACATACACACACACACTTTCTCACACACACACACTCACAGTCACACACACACACACACTCTCTCTCTCACACACACTCTCTCACACACACACTCACTCACACACACACATGCACACAGACACACACACACACACTCTCTCTCACACACACACACTCACACACTCTCACTCACGCACACACATGCACGCACACACACACACATACTCTCATACACACTCACATACACATATACTCACACACACACACTCACACACACACGCACACACTCACACACACACAACCTCCATCTCACACAAGCTTCTCATATTTCCACAGGGACACAGAGCTTCTACCTGGAACACACAGACGACATCCTCTGTCTGACCGTCAACCAGCATCCCAAGTACAAAAACATCATTGCCACAGGACAGATAGGTAGGTGTGAAGTGGTTGTGCAGTCCTCTGTGGATGTGTGTGCAGTCTGTGTGAGTAACATACTGTATACACACACATGGGTGGGTAGGTGGGTGGGTGGGTTTCCTTAGGTGGGGGACAAAATTTGTTCTATGCTAATCAAAGCTCTCAAATCATTATAATTTGCCCCGGTTCACTTTTATTTTATTAAATTTCCTTGCATTTCCACACTTGTTGCACATTTTCCAAATATCATCGCATGCATTTTTTTGAGTTGTTTTTGTTTTTTGAGTGTTGGATCTTGGTTTTGAGTATTTGATCTTTGTTTTGAGTGTTGGATCTTTATTTTGAGTGTTGGATCTTGGGTTTGAGTATTTGATCTTTGTTTTGAGTGTTGGATCTTGGCTTTGAGTGTTGGATCTTGGCTTTGAGTGTTGGATCTTGGCTTTGAGTGTTGGATCTTGGTTTTGGGGCTAGTGTGATGTGACTTTTTCCACCTTCTTTTGATGCTTCCTCGTTTGCATTGGCCACACCCCACAGGTGATGTCACAGAGGTTCCAGGTAAGACGGCAAGACCAATCCCATTTCTTGCCGACGTAAAAGTCCAGATTCAGGTGCTGCTTAGTTGCCCCTTATTGCCCTGTTTTTTGTTTTTTTTGTTAACTACAGTTTTTAAACAAATTACAATTACATATAAACAACACGTGCAAAATAACCAATTATTAAGTATATATTTTATAACAAAATTAATACATAATTTATTATGTAATAAAAGGCAGGTTACACTCTTGCGGAAATAGCTGTCAAAATCACTCAGACAATGGAATTATTTTTGCCAATTGTCCCAGACACAGGTACTTTGCTGTGCTTATCAGTGTTGTCTTTTAAAGTGCTAGGCTAGATGGGCCAAAGGCTATTTTCCACCTGCTTGGACAATAAAGTGGTATTCTAGTCTATTCTGTTCTCACCCTGAAGGACTGTGGGTCTGGTGACCTGGGGTACTCATTTCTGTTGTACAACACTCATGTGTTGTTTTTTTATTAACCCTCCCCCCCAATGTTGTGTGCCCTCTCCCTGTAGTTCAGTGTGCTGTATAGTATGTTATGTCTATGCAGTCTTAAGAATCACCTTCCCCCAAACCGCACCCCACCCCCCTAATGCCCCAACATCACATATCCATTAGCCTTCATGTTCCATACTGCCTTCTGTCAAAACTGCCAAAATGATGTGGCTTACAGGAAACTGCGTTAGGGTCACAGGAAATTCACCCTTTTAGAGTGACAGGGAATTCATTCTGTTAGGGTCACAGGAAATTGACCATATGAAGAGTGTCTCTGAGGGATGTGTGTGTGTGTGTGTGTGTGTGTGTGTGTGTGTGTGTGTGTGTAGGTGTGTGTGTGAGTGTGTGTGTGTGTGTGTGTGTGTGTGTAGGTGTGTGTGTGTGTGTGTGTGTGTGTAGGTGTGTGTGTGAGTGTGTGTGTGTGTATGTATGTCTGTGTGTGTGTATGTGTGTGTGAGTGAGTGTGTGTGTGTGTGTGTGTGTATGTGTGAGTGTGAGTGTGTGTGTGTGTGTGTGTATGTGTGTGTGAGTGTGAGTGTGTGAGTGTGAGTGTGTGTGTGTGTGTGTATGTGTGAGTGTGTGTGTGTGTGTGTGTGTGTGTGTGTGTGTGATGAGCCGCACCAACGCTCCCCTCTCTCCCAGGCACCACGCCCTGCATCCACGTGTGGGACGCCATGAGCAAGCAGACGCTGTCCATCCTGCGCTGCTCCCACGGGAAGGGCGTGGGCTACGTGCACTTCAGCGCCACGGGAAAACTGCTGCTCTCTGTGGGGGCGGAGCCCGAACACACCATCACCGTGTGGCGCTGGCAGGAGGGTGCGTCAACCTGCCTTCATCATCATCATCATCATCAGTGTTATTACCATTATGATCATCATCATCATCATCATCATCATCAGTGTTATGACTTATTATTACTTATCATTATTATTGTTGTTGTTGTTGTTGTTGTTGTTGTTGCCCGGCACCTGGGAGAGTGTGTGGGTCATGCCTGTGCCTTTTGGGGGATTTCAGGTTCCAAGGTGACCAGTAAGGGGGGGCACTCGGACCGGATCTTCGTGGTGGAGTTCCGTCCGGACTCGGACTCGCAGTTCGTGTCGGTGGGAATCAAACACATAAAGTTCTGGACGCTGGCCGGCGGCTCCCTCATGTATAAGAAGGGGGTGATCGGGTCCGTGGAGGACGCCAGGATGCAGACCATGCTGTCCGTGGCGTTCGGTGCCGTGAGTGAACGCACGTTTACTACCGAAGATACGGCACACACGACTCTGTCTGTCCTCAGTAACAGCTCACATAACCGTGATCACATGTTTAGCAGAAATACTTCATCCACAATACTTCATACTCTGCCTCTGATCAATAACAACCGGCATAATAGTGATTTAGCAAAGATCAGTCATACATAACCCTCTGTCTTTGTTCAGTAACAGCTTGCATAACAGTGATGGGTTTACTGTCCTGTCTGTTTCTCCTCCCAGAATAACCTGACGTTCACGGGGGCCATTAACGGGGATGTGTTTGTGTGGCGGGATCACTTCCTGGTGCGCGTGGTCGCCAAAGCTCACACCGGGCCGGTCTTCACCATGTACACCACACTCAGAGACGGGCTCATCGTCACCGGGGGCAAGGAGAGACCGTGAGTGTGTGTGTGCGTGTGTGTGTGTGTGTGTGTGTGTGTGTGTGTGTGTGTGCGCGTGTGATGTGTGTGTGATGTGTGTGTGTGTGTGTGTGTGCGCGTGTGATGTGTGTGCACGTGTGTTTCAGCACTAAAGAGGGCGGGGCTGTGAGCAGTGTGTGTGTGTGTGTGTAGTGTGTCTGTGTATGTGTGTGTAATGTGTGTGTGTGTGTTTCAGCACTATAGAGGGGGGGGGGGGGCGGGGGGCAGTGAGCAGTGTGTGTGTAATGTGTGTATGTGTGTGTAGTGTGTGTGTATGTGTGTGTAATGTGAGTGTAATGTGTCTGTGTGTGTAATGTGTGTGTGTGTGTGTGTGTTTCAGCACTATGGAGGGGGGGGGAGGGCAGTGAGCAGTGTGTGTGTGTAATGTGTGTATGTGTGTGTAGTGTGTGTGTATGTGTGTGTAATGTGTCTGTGTGTGTGTGTATAATGTGTGTGTGTGTGTGTGTAATGTGTGTATGTGTGTGTAGTGTGTGTGTATGTGTGTGTAATGTGAGTGTAATATGTCTGTGTGTGTGTGTATAATGTGTGTGTGTGTGTGTTTCAGCACTAAAGAGGGAGGGGCTGTGAAGCTGTGGGATCAGGAGATGAAGCGTTGCCGGGCGTTCCAGCTGGAGACGGGACAGACTGTGGAGTGTGTGAGATCCGTCTGCAGAGGGAAGGTAAGGCCTGCGGAGCGGCCATTTTAACATCAACCGCTACAGAGCGGCCATTTTAACATCAACCACCACAGCAACATCATCCATTACAGAGCGGCCATTTTAACATCAACCACTACAGAGCGGCCATTTTAACATCAACCGCTACAGCAACATCAACAAATGTAGAGTGGCCTATGTCCCATGAATGGACATTTGCCCACACACGCCTGTGTGAATTTTGCGGTTCCCTCCCAGGGGAAGATCCTGGTGGGAACGAAGGACGGTGAGATCATCGAGGTCGGGGAGAAGAACGCGGCCTCCAACATCCTGATTAACGGGCACATGCAGGGCGAGATCTGGGGCCTGGCCACGCACCCCTCCAAAGACATGTTCATCTCGGCCAGTGACGACGGCACCATCCGCATCTGGGACCTGGCCGACAAGGTGAGCCCCAGGGGACAGGGCCCGAAATATGGCTCGCACGTTCCGGCCCTGTATAAAGCCTAGTCTTGAAAACCCCCAGTGTGTCTGCCTCCACTACATGTTCTGGCAAGCTATTCCACACAGTGATCACTCTCTGTGTGAAAACATGAATGTATTGACAACACTTTCATGGTTTGGTTGTAAGCAGTGCTGTGGTGTTTTGTATGTTGTTGATTGTTAAAGTGTATGTTTGGTTGTAAGCAGTGCTGTGGTGTTTTGTATGTTGTTGATTGTTAAAGTGTATGTTTGGTTGTAAGCAGTGCTGTGGTGTTTTGTATGTGGTTGATTGTTAAAGTGTATGTTTGGTTGTAAGCAGTGCTGTGCTGTTTTGTATGTTGTTGATTGTTAAAGTGTATGTTTGGTTGTAAGCAGTGCTGTGTGTTTTGTATGTGGTTGATTGTTAAAGTGTATGTTTGGTTGTAAGCAGTGCTGTGTGTTTTGTATGTGGTTGATTGTTAAAGTGTTTGGTTGTAAGCAGTGCTGTGGTGTTTTGTGTGTGGTTGATTGTTAAAGTATATGTTGGGTTGTAAGCGGTGCTGTGGTGTTTTGGCAGAAACTGCTGAACAAGGTGAGTCTGGGCCACGCGGCGAGGTGCACGGGGTACAGTGCGGACGGAGAGATGGTCGCCATCGGCATGAGGAACGGGGAGTTCATCGTCCTCCTGGTGAACTCGCTCAAAGTTTGGGGCAAGAAACGGGACCGCAGCGCCGCCATACAGGACGTCCGGTGAGCGGGGCGGTGAAAAGGGGGAGGGCGGGGGGGGGGGGGGTACTCTCTTTCGATTGCCAGGTGGTGGAGATCTGTGTCTGAGAGATAAACAGGTTTTGGGGAGTCAATGCGGTTGTGGAGCTCTGGAGTAATAGATCTTGGGGGGGATCCATCGCGTATAGGATGGTGAGGGCTATGGAGCTTTGGGGTGCTGAGTTGTGGTAACATGCACCATTATCCCCAATTATATCAATATTTATTGTAAATGTCTGTGATACGTCTAACATCTTAGTCATATGTACAGTATGCTCGCTAGTATTTAGATGACTCCAGAGGACCTACGTACCTCAGTAGTAACCTAGCAACACTGTTGACAGACATCAGGGGAGCTAAAATTGGCCTGACCTCGGGGATTAGGGCTACAAATCTTTCCACTCAACTCTGCGTTGCGTAGAGCAGCCATTACACCCCCTCCTGATTTCACTTCACTTTTAAACAGGATGAATTAATGATCAAATGGCCCGAGTATTATTTCAAAAGCAACGCTAGTAGCCAGGGGTGTTCATTACGCAGCTTTACTGAAGTAACTACTGTGATGTTTTGGTTATTTTATGCTCTCTTTATCTTATTGCACAGTTGTCAGGTGTACCGTTCTGTATTTTTTTGCTTAAGTAGTGCAGTTTCAGTGCTGCTGTTGTGCTAATTGGCTGGGAATAGCAGTAGAGTTCAATTAATCAGCTGAATGAACAGTCGGGTAGAACAGTGTCCTTCACTGTAATATTCATTTAGCTGTTAGAAGTGCGGTTTAAGCAGGTTCTCTGAATTAAAAAAAGAGCAGCTATAGCAGGAATTGGATTAAGGGAGTATATGTATGGTTGGCTTTACTTATATTCTCTTTCATAGACCAAACAGATCTGGTGTACTTTTGAGAGGGTTGACCCCTCTGTGCCCCCTGACCAGGTTCAGTCCGGACAGCAGGCTGCTGGCGGTGGGCTCCATGGAGAGCACGGTGGACTTCTACGACCTGACACTGGGACCCTCGCTCAACCGCATCGGCTACTGCAAGGACATCCCCAGCTTCATCCTGCAGATGGACTTCAGCGCTGACAGCAAGTACATCGAGGTAGGAGGGCCTCTATGGGCCACAGATACTCTACTCTACGGGGCACAGATACTCTACAGGGCATAGATACTCTACAGGGCACAGATACTCTATAGGGCACAGAT
>NC_083777.1:31504568-31549568 GCF_963514075.1 Conger conger | reverse complement strand
TTCGAAATCTTGAAATGCTGTCCTCTCTCTCGCCCTCTCACACGGTGTTTGTCTGCGTGTGTGTGTGTGTGTGTGTGTGTGTGTGTGTGTGTGTGTGTGTGCAGTATCCTGGGAGAGGAGGTGTTGGGGATCTGGCCCAGGAGCGCAGACAAGGCCGATGTTAACTGCGCCTGCGTCTCCCACGCCGGGCTCAACGTGGTGACGGGAGACGACTTCGGCCTGGTCAAGCTCTTCGACTTCCCCTGCACAGACAAATTTGTAACTCCTCTCTCTTTTCTGAAAATTTCTTAGCCGGAACAATCCGGAACCTAGGTTGTGAAAAGCTAGGTGGTGTTGCAGTCAGGCATTTTGTTTTCTTTTTGTTTTTATTCATTCTTATCATTTTATTAATCCAGAAAGTTATTTTCTTTTGAGGTTTGTCCATTGCAGTGCATTGTTTGAAATACACCATTGTAGGATCATGCATTGTTGTACAGCATTCGTTCTATGGTTGTTTTAATGCAATCTATGAGAGTATTAATGTGATACAAATTCTAGCATTAGCTATTTCACAAACCAGGATTACAGAGTTCGCTGGATAACTGCACTGAGTAAAACCCGGAGCAGCTCTTTTACTTCAGTCCATGTTCCACATTTGGGAGGGTTCCGGGTTTTACTTTACGGTGTGTTCTAGCGTTAGCTCTGATGTGGTTTCAGAGTGTTAACTGTTAATACAATGTGTCGTCTAGCGCTAGCTCAGCTGTGGTTTTTGAGTGCTAATGCTAAATGCTAATGCTAATATCAAGAGTATTCTAGCGTTAGCTCAGATGTGGTTTGTGAGTGCTAATGCTAAATGCTAATGCTAATACCTTGAGTATTCTAGCGTTAGCTCAGATGTGGTTTGAGAGCTAATGCTAAATGCTAATGATAATACAATGAGTATTCTAGCGTTAGCTCAGATGTGGTTTGAGAGGGCTAATGCTAAATGCTAATGCGTGTTCCTCTGCTGTCCTTGCAGGCCAAACACAAGCGGTACTTTGGCCACTCCGCCCACGTGACAAACATTCGCTTTTCCTTCGATGACAAGTACGTGATCAGCACTGGGGGAGATGACTGCAGGTGAGTCTGACACACCTTTAACAGCAGGTAGAGCAGTGAGTGAGTCTCACACCTTTAACAGCAGGTAGAGCAGTGAGTCTCACACCTTTAACAGCAGGTAGAGCAGTGAGTCTCACACCTTTAACAGCAGGTAGAGCAGTGAGTGAGTCTCACACCTTTAACAGCAGGTAGAGCAGTGAGTGAGTCTCACACCTTTAACAGCAGGTAGAGCAGTGAGTCTCACACCTTTAACAGCAGGTAGAGCAGTGAGTCTCACACCTTTAACAGCAGGTAGAGCAGTGAGTCTGACACCTTTAACAGCAGGTAGAGCAGTGAGTGAGTCTCACACCTTTAACAGCAGGTAGAGCAGTGAGTCTCACACCTTTAACAGCAGGTAGAGGCTCTCAAACTTGGTGCCATGGAGGTCTGTGTGTATGCTGCTTTTTATTCCAACCTCAGATTAATTATATAATGAGTTAATTAGTTCAATTAATTTGCTGAAATAAAACTTTGTTAGGGTTGGAGTGAAAACCTCCAGGATGGTCCAGGAACAGGGTTGTTACCCCCTAGTCTAGCTCCTCTTTCCCGAGCACGTGAGGTGAACTGACCATCTCGTCTCTTTCACAGTGTGTTTGTGTGGAAATGCCTGTAAGAACATCCAGCAACCAACCACACTGCAGTGGCCCCGCCCCCCGCCCCTCCCCCACCCGCCCACGCTCCACCCCCACCCCAACCTGGAGTGAAGCAAGGGGAGTCCCAAAGCCTCAACTGATTGGCTGCTACCAACCTGTTACTGAAATGCTGCAATTACACATTTTCAATGACCAATGGGAATGCTGCTGGTTTAAGTGGGTTAGGAAGGGGGGGCGGGGGGGCGGGGAGGGGGTGGGCGTGGGTGCTGTTAAATAACCTTGGGGTGTGTCCCAATACTTCAGCAAATGTATCCTCCTGTCATCTCCTACCCCCAGACTTCCGGGTAGGGGGCGAGGGGGTAGCGGAGCATTGTTTTAAAAGTATTGGGAAGCACCCTTTCCACAAGGCAGTGGTCTTAAGCCCTGGTTCTGGAGGGGCACCGGGTTTGCTGGTTTTTGTTTGCACCTTAAAATCAACGCCCTGTCGACCAGGTGAGGCGAGTCAACTGTGTAATGAACTGCTCCAACTGCCCTTGATTAAGTGCAGAGTAGTAACAAAGCAACGAAAGCCAGCAGAGCCAGTCGCTCTCCGGCACCAGGGCCGAGGTCACGCTCAGTTCCTTCATTGTTAAGCGCGAGGCCAAACCGCGAGGGCAGAAAACAGCGCGACGCCCTGCTGCTCTGATGGAAACGCTCCTCCTGCCACAAGAACGGGGCCCCGGCCTCCAAGAGAAGAGAGCGTTTGTTTACATTCCCATCCCGTTTCTGTTCAGTGGCGGAAGAGTCTAAAGCCAAGTTATTTATTACACACGCATTTTCATCACGGCATTAACAAAAAAACAAAACAAAAACAAAAAAAAACATTATTTCCTGTCATTTCTATTTTACAATCGCCTTTTTTAAATCATCGACAGATATGCATAAGTGCCTTTATCAGATTTTTATATAGTTATATAGTCCAGTTATGTTCTCTCACAGTTGCATAATTCGCGTTGTTTTGTACACTTCTGGTGCTATTAGATTGTAAATCGAGGGCTCTCAATAGTGTTTTATTCAGTTGATATGCAGGAGTGGAGATTGTTGCTCATTTTAGTGCATAAAACGCGGTCATTATTCGGCGTTATCCGACGGCTCTTCCTCTTGGAAATATTGAAATGCCACTCAGGAGCCGTTCTAGGCACTAATACTGTACTGTAATTACAAAAAAAAACAAAAAAAAAACATGGTTATGTTTTTTGTTTTTTTATGCACGACTTATTTCCACGCTAGACTGCAAATGACCTATAAAAACAACGTTTTCCGGAGTAACGCAATATGTCGATTCAATCAGGACACTTTGTCAAGACTCCGGTATGCTGACAGAGCAGCGCTTTCAGAATCCTTTTAGCAAACTCCTTTTAGGAAGTAAAAAAAAAAAAAGACGACAGGGGAGGGAGAAACGGCTACACCAAATCTGACTATGCAGTCCGTGCTCAACACATCCCGAGCGTCGCTTCCGCTATCACGGAGGCGCCCCTCTAAAGCTGTCGGATAATCGGCCTTGCCTCGTAGTCAGCCAGTGTCTGTAAACTGTACTGCAGTGTCTGACTGTCTTACTGTAACGTTTAGTTGTGTGTGTGTGCGTGTGTGTGTGTGTGTGTGTGCCAGCAATAGTATCAATATCGTTGTGTGGGTAATGAATATTGATCTTTGTCCCGTTTTTAAATTTTTTCTAATTTATTTTGTACATATTCGTCCAAGTGTCCCTAGATAACTTGTTTAAAAAATACTGTATAATATTGTAAATTATAGAAATTTGCTCAATGCATGAATTTATTTTTCAACTCCAGAAATGACGTTATTGTGAAGTTGCTACGAGTGGGGTAAGATTTTATCGTATGAATGACAATCATAGTTTTCTTTTTTATACAAATTGATGTAATGAATGTGTGAAAATGGTAAATGTTCTATAGTTATATGGGAAGGTTGTGTAAAAAAAATAAATTATAGTTACATTTTTTCTGAGGTTCCTTCTTTTTTTTTTTGTTGACAAAAAGCACAGAAGAGAACCATCATCTCAGAAGTGTCAGGAAAGCAAGTTTTTCAAGTACGCTCCAATACTATTCCAATTTCCAACGCTGAAAAACGTAGTCGTGTGTATTGAGAAGTATACTGTCCTCTCAGAAACACAGTATAAGAGACCTAAATCTTAAAATACAAAAGTAATAGAATAGTGATCCACCTTAAAAATCAGGGTACAAAAACTTCCACAAGAACATTAAAATACGACTTACCTCCTAGAAAATGTTTTTCACGCCGAATATTCCTTTGCTCCAGTCGAAATTAGTCATCTGTACTCTATGTGCTCGCGTGCAGGAGTTCTGACGCACTCCGCTCCTCTCCTCGCGCACCCGGGGCCTGATCCCCGCCTCAAACACCTGGCCGCTAATCAGCGGCTTAATTCGGTCAGGTATGTTTGAGGGGGAACTCATCAAACGCCTGGATCCGGAAGGAGGACGTTTGGGTAGTGTACATCAGGGATCCTAAATCCAGTCCTGGTTTTCTTTTCTCCCTAGTAATGAACAATTAGCGCTACCAATCAGTGCTACCGATCCTGGCCAGACGGTCTTCACACCCGACTCCGAGGCAGTAGGAGGGTGGAAGACCAGCCGTTTGAAAACCAGTAGGCCCTTGAGGACCGTGATTTGAGCAACGGGTGTAAAAGTACCAGACTAATATAGTAAGTGCAAACCCAGTGTTTTTTAATCGCATCGCACTGGTTGTAAAATTATGTTTACACTTACACCCAGAGAACCATATATCCATCCACATAGTTCCGCTGGGATGCGACGATTACGATTTTCCAGATTTCACAGCTTTTTCAGATGCAGGTCACCATGATCTAATGGACCGCGCCACTCCATCAATGCGTCGACAATTTACATAAAAAAACCCCAACAGCAACGTGTTTCCAAATAGAATGGAAGTTACTTGCGATCATCAAAAGAGTAAAAAAAAAGGGAAACCTAATTAAACATTACATTTTTTGATGAACGGTATTTTAATTAATTAATTTTATACATTGAAAGCCGGGCTTGTTTTTTGATGTTACAATACTCTAATTTGATGCATCTAATGAAAATTTGTGATCATGTACCAAATTGTAGAGTTTGGGGGAAACGCAGGGTTAGTCTGGATGGCGGTAAAACGGTGAAGTATCGGCTATTCGCGTGAGCATCAACAGTCTAACAGGTTTCGCCCCCTCCACAACATCAGCCAATCAAGGCAAGGTCATGTGACTGATCAAGACATGGGGGGGGGGGGGGGGGGGACCTCATCATGACTGCCCCATAACAGGAGCGAGGGAAAGGAAGAGGAGAGAGAGAGAGAGGGAGGGAGGGAAGAGAGAATGAGGGGAGAGAGGGATGGACGAGGGAGGGAGAAAGTGTGTGTGGCTGCCAGACTGGGCCAGCCCAGCACAAACGCACAGCAGCCTGTTTGTCTATGAGCTTTATTGGTTGTTTACATTTCACAAGGCATCCACAGGGGCCCCAAGCAGAGCACATCTGTGTAGAGGTTCATTCACAATATTACTCGCATAACAAACAAATGCTTCTCACGTTTCCAACTTAGATAAGTCTGCAGCTTTTACATATTGGTTCCACAGATAGACAGCAGGGTTTATTCATATTCTTATATATTCATTCATCTTTCTTGAAGTCCATGATTGTAAACGTGTTCTTCCAAAGTTAGAGGAGGCAGCAGTGATGGGGGGTGGGGGGGGGGGGGCTCAGCGGAGGTCAGGTGACCACATGGACGGTAAAACGCTCTTTTACCGCTGAAATGCTACATGTTCCTACGTGTACCCAGAAGCAGGAAGTAGAGGAGGCAGGAGGGACAGGAAGCCGTGGTGGCGGGCTTTAGGAAACGTGATGTGGAGCTGCAGAACAGGCTAGAAGCTCTGTGTGGAACACTACATAATCAATAAAACTGTAAAATCACAATAACCACTACATCTCTTTATTATACCAAAAAAAAAAAAAAAAAAATCAGTTTAGGTACTCCGAGTTCTCGCTATAATGGTACCAAATCAATCTTTTTTTCTCTCCCCCTTGAAAAAAAAGAAAAAAGAAAAACCACCATCCTTCGAACAAACCGGGTGACAAAGGAAAAGAAACAAAAACAACACCCCTCCCCCCCCCCCGCTCACACACACCTCCGCTCTGTACTGGCCCCAACCGTCAATAATCTCTGCTGCTATCCGCAGTTCTCCCTCGCTCCGTCCCAAAGGCAAACCCCAGTGTTTTAAACACCATAAATAAAGTTTTCAGTTTCTCGTGTAGTGGCAAACAATACTGAGCTGGTGAGTCGAGACCCGGTGACAGGCTGAGTTTAGTTTCCCCCATAACACTCGAGAACGGCTAAACTGGAAAGTTGAAAGATGTGAATATTACAAGTGCGGGGTTACAACCCCTGACCCCTGACCCCCCCCCCACCCCCTCCCAGAGACGTCCCAGAGACGCGGTCTGCAGCATCCTGTCCTTATTCCGACTTGCGCTTCAGTCCGGGGACCTTGGCCTGGACCCTGGGTGCGGGAGAGAGAGAGAGGAACGCCGGGAACGTCAGTGATGATCACCGCTTTAACCCTTTCAGTCCCAACAGTGCCATAGGGGACCCTCGACCTTACGCCTACACGACTGCTGCACTATCGTTTTGAGCCCCTATTAAAAGCCCACTAAATTTACCCCCCTGGGGATCTGGGTGGAGCCACTTTGTATTGGGCTTGGGACTGAAAGGGTTAAAATGTTTTTGTTGATGTTCAAGAAATCCACGGCTTTCGGTGACCACCAAGGATCCTTACAACAGCCTTACACTGTACAGTACGGGTGTACCATTTAAACATTGCTCCATGACGAGATGCAAGGGCAGTCTCAACCTTTCAATCCACAGGCAGACTCAAGCTAAATTTACACCAAAAAAATATAGAAAAGAAAGTTCAATAATGGAATGTAAAATGAGAATATAGCTAATAGTAATGTTGAATATAAATACTCCGACAACATAGTCCCTAATAAACTGTACTTACTTCCCGAATGCGTCTTTGACTTGTCCGGTTACAAGCTCCACATAATGGTCGATCTGTTTCTGGAGAGGGAGAAGAGAGGACCAGCTTAGAGCACACAGCCCGGCTTCTGCGCAGCTAAAAACCGTAGGAACTACCACAAATACACAAAACACTGCATGGCAGTTTTTGGTTGTCTCTTGTCAATAATGCAAAGAAATCTGATCCTAAAAGAAAGAAAACGATGGCAGGGCTCCCACTCTGAGACTTATGAGAACTGAGCTTAAACATGAAGTTCCCTGCGCTGCGTAATCCAGTGAGAACCCCACCATCGTCAGGGCGAGACGCTGCACACCTGGCTGTCCAGGTACGTACCTGATTTTTCTCATAGATAACCGGGCAGCTGAACACTCCAATCAGAACTGTGGGGGGGGGGAAGGAGGACCAGGTTTAACACAAACATTACAATCTACACCACAACCGCAGAACAGGCCCAAACTGAATTAAAAACCTGAGCCCACAATGAGAAGACTTATAAACCAATGCTATTAAACTCTACTGAGCTCATATAAACCTTTAAATCATAGGCATACACTAAACTAATAACGTTGCACCACTAAACCCATAAAAGGTATGCCGATGAACAAATACATTTAAACTGGTAAAGTCCAACAAACATGTTCCACTAAACTCTAATGAACTTAGATTCTCCACTCTTATAGGCTTATGATGCTGAACTCAAAAACGCATGCCGCTAAACTATTTTAAACCTAACTGACACACAGAAACGGCTGATTTTAATGCCGAGGTAGCCTCAGATTTAATGCGGCTGAATGTGTATCTGAAATTCTGCAGCTGGGGACTGTCTTGAGGGGATGACAAGTTTTGGAATCGCAGAGAATTTCATCACTTACCCAAGATGAGGAGAGTCAGACCGTTGAACAAGGCACCAACGTAGGTCAACACCCACATACCCACAGCAAACTGCAGACAGGGAGGAAGAGGGGGGGAGAGAGGGAGAGAGAGAGAGAGGGAGGGAAGGAGGGACAGACTTGGTGTCAGTGCCAGACCCAGCACACTGCCCTACATGTTTGAGCGGGAGCCCCAGGAGACTGGAGTCAGGAGCAGTCAGTGCAATGCGTCTCAGTGGTGCACCTGACCTTATTCTGCTCGCTATTCCAGCCCAAAACCCAGCCAACACCACTCCGTACAGAGCTAGTGTGCTAGGCACTTACCACTCCGTACAGAGCTAGTGTGCTAGGCACTTACCACTCCGTACAGAGCTAGTGTGCTAGGTGCATTACCACTCTGTACAGAGCTAGTGTGCTAGGTGCATTACCACTCCGTACAGAGCTAGTGTGCTAGGTGCATTACCACTCCGTACAGAGCTAGTGTGCTAGGTGCATTACCACTCCGTACAGAGCTAGTGTGCTAGGTGCATTACCACTCCGTACAGAGCTAGTGTGCTAGGTGCATTACCACTCCGTACAGAGCTAGTGTGTGCTAGGTGCATTACCACTCCGTACAGAGCTAGTGTGCTAGGTGCATTACCACTCCGTACAGAGCTAGTGTGCTAGGTGCATTACCACTCCGTACAGAGCTAGTGTGCTAGGTGCATTACCACTCCGTACAGAGCTAGTGTGCTAGGTGCATTACCACTCCGTACAGAGCTAGTGTGCCAGGTGCATTCCAAGAAGCCATACCATTGCAATGCATTGTTTAACAACCTGTAACATCACAACTCGTAAAAAGCCAGACTTGGTAATGTGGGTTTGGTAATAAACCAAAAATAGCTTAATTTTTGAGCCAATCTCCTATAGATCTTTGCAAAGTCAATGTCTATGGTGTCATTGGGATGTTGATGAAATGCTTGATGGGAATTGTAGTACCCTGTAGTGGTAGTGACATCACTTTTACTCCGACAACAAAGACAAGGTCACAAATTGGCTGACTGAAGAACAGGGTTTTTGTTTAAAAGTGGTCTCTAAGCAGCAGGTGCATCGCGTACATGCCGTACAGCTCAAAGACCATGAAGCAATTCATTCATTTTTCATTATGTCATTTAGCTGACGCTTTTATCCAAAGCGACTTACAGTTGATTAGACTAAGCAGGGGCTAATATCCCTGGGGGCTACACCAACCTTCCATGTACCTTAGCTACAGGCTGCCCCTGTCATGCACCTTAGCCACTAGGCTACAGGCTGCCCCTGTCATGTGCCTTAGCCACTAGGCTACAGGCTGTCCCAGTCATGTGCCTTAGCCACTAGGCTACAGGCTGCCCCAGTCATGTACCTTAGCCACTAGGCTACAGGCTGCCCCAGTCATGTACCTTAGCCACTAGGCTACAGGCTGCCCCAGTCATGTACCTTAGCCACTAGGCTACAGGCTGCCCCAGTCATGTACCTTAGCCACTAGGCTACAGGCTGCCCCAGTCATGCACCTTAGCCACTAGGCTACAGGCTGCCCCAGTCATGCACCTTAGCCACTAGGCTACAGGCTGCCCCAGTCATGTACCTTAGCCACTAGGCTACAGGCTGCCCCTGTCATGCACCTTAGCCACTAGGCTACAGCCTGCCCCTGTCATGCACCTTAGCCACTAGGCTACAGGCTGCCCCAGTCATGTACCTTAGCCACTAGGCTACAGGCTGCCCCAGTCATGCACCTTAGCCACTAGGCTACAGCCTGCCCCTGTCATGCACCTTAGCCACTAGGCTACAGGCTGCCCCAGTCATGTACCTTAGCCACTAGGCTACAGGCTGCCCCAGTCATGCACCTTAGCCACTAGGCTACAGGCTGTCCCAGTCATGTACCTTAGCCACTAGGCTACAGGCTGCCCCAGTCATGTACCTTAGCCACTAGGCTACAGGCTGCCCCTGTCATGTACCTTAGCCACTAGGCTACAGGCTGCCCCAGTCATGTACCATAGCCAGTAGGCTACAGGCTGCCCCAGTCATGTACCTTAGCCACTAGGCTACAGGCTGCCCCTGTCATGTACCTTAGCCACTAGGCTACAGGCTGCCCCAGTCATGTACCATAGCCAGTAGGCTACAGGCTGCCCCAGTCATGTACCTTAGCCACTAGGCTACAGGCTGTCCCAGTCATGTACCTTAGCCACTAGGCTACAGGCTGCCCCAGTCATGCACCTTAGCCACTAGGCCACAGGCTGCCCCAGTCATCTACCTTAGCCACTAGGCTACAGGCTGCCCCAGTCATGCACCTTAGCCACTAGGCTACAGGCTGCCCCAGTCATGTACCTTAGCCACTAGGCTACAGGCAGTCCCAGTCATGCACCTTAGCCACTATGCTACAGGCTGCCCCAGTCATGTACCTTAGCCACTAGGCTACAGGCAGTCCCAGTCATGTACCTTAGCCACTAGGCTACAGGCTGCCCCAGTCATGCACCTTAGCCACTAGGCCACAGGCTGCCCCAGTCATCTACCTTAGCCACTAGGCTACAGGCTGCCCCAGTCATGCACCTTAGCCACTAGGCTACAGGCTGCCCCAGTCATGCACCTTAGCCACTAGGCTACAGGCTGCCCCAGTCATGCACCTTAGCCACTAGGCTACAGGCTGCCCTAAAATGCAGTTACGGAAATGGGGGTATAGTTTCTCATTAGCAGGACAGCTCGTCTTTGTCCCGTTACAATATCTGCCGCGTAAACGCCAATAAAAACTAAAGCCCCTGGATTACTGTGACACCAGCACGCAGGACACAGGATTTACAGCCTCATCACAAACCAGCCTGGAGCCATTCAGACAGGCGGCCACGTCAGGCTGCTGTTCACAGGAGCACAGCCTGAAGCCTCGCCAAGTTCCCTTTCTATCCCCCACGGCCAGCTGGGCATGAATCAGGAGCTGCAGAGCCCTGAACACACACACACACACACACACACTTTGTGGCGCGTGCGTGTGCGGTATGGGTGCACAGGGCTCAGCGGAGGACAGTAAAAGGTCCAGTGAGGGTGTCTGACGGGTATGGTGTGTGTGTGGCAGTGGTGTGTGTGTGTGTGTGTGTGTGTGTGTGTGTGTGTGTGTGTGTGTGTGTGTGTGCGCGTGTGTGCGATATGGGGTGAGTGTATGCGTGTGTGTGAGAGGTATGAGTGTACAGGGCTCAGCGGAAGACAGTAAAAGGTCCAGTGAGGATGTCTGACGGGTATGGTGTGTGTGTGGCAGTGGTGTGTGTGTGTGTGTGTGTGTGTGTGTGTGTGTGTGTGTGTGTGTGTGTGTGTGTGTGTGCGCGATACGGGGTGAGTGTATGCGTGTGTGTGAGAGGTATGAGTGTACAGGGCTCAGCGGAGGTCAGTAAAAGGTCTAGTGAAAAACATGGTCAGCAGAGTTATTTCAGGACAGGGGGGCAGAACCTGAGAACACACTCACACACTCACAAGCTGCACGTTTCATTTCTACCGCGCAGCTTAACGTGGGGAGTGATCGTGACGTCAGGGCTTCAGCAGGGCAGCCGTGTTCCCACCCCACGGCACGCCCCAGTTACTGCCACCCTTCTGCTACTCCGTACACCACCTTTGGGATGGTCTGAAAAGCACTATACGATTACATTTTCATTGAAATGACAACGCTACACCAGCGTTACGCCATTACATTACATTAATGGCATTTGTCAGACGCTCTTATCCAGAACGGTGTACAGTTGATTAGACTACGCAGGAGACAATCCTCCCCTGGAGCGATGCAGGGTTAAGGGCCTTGCTCAAGGGCCCAACGGCTGTGCGGATCTTATTGTGGCTACACCGGGATTCGAACCACCGACCTTGCATGTCCAAGTCATGTACCGTAACCACTACGCTACAGGCCACCCGTTACACCAGCGTTACACCAACACTACACCAGCGTTACACCAACGCTACACCAGCGTTACACCAGCGTTACACCAACGCTACACCAGCGTTGCAGCTCGGCAGACGTGTGGGCGTGGCCGGTGGGCGGGGGCAGGGTGAGGCGGGCGTGGCCGGTGGGCGGGGCCTCACCTTCAGGGAGTCCACCAGGTCCTCGACCAGGAAGAGACGGCGGAGCTCCACGATCCACACGTTGATGCGCTCCAGGGCCAGGTCGCTGTACTGGTGCACCGAGTCCTCTGGGAGAGCCACGTCCTGGTCCAGATACACCCTGCAGGGGGGGGTACAGAGCAGGGGGGGGGGGGGGGGTCAGTACAGAGCAGGAGGGGGGGGTCAGTACAGAGCAGGGGGGGGGGGGGGGGTCTGTACAGAGCAGGAGGGGGGGCCCACACACCCGCAACATTCCTCAATCACACCCGGGTCAAATACGTTGTGGTTTTTTATGGGAATACTTTTCTACGCTTTACTGAGCTTGTCTGGTGCATTAGAAGCTACAGTATGAAATACTGTCAAAAAGTGCAAACCCCACCTTCTGGTCCTCCTGGCTGGCTAAATCGTGCCAGGCAAGAGCAATCGAGCACAGAAAAGTACTTGACTCCAAAACGATTATATATTTCACCAAGGTCAATATAACTTAATAAAGATGACCCCCCATCAGCAAAGGAACTGGTGGAAGGCAGATTTAAAAACAGAGCAGGGATCGCCAACTCTGGGCCTCCGATCCAACTCCAGCCCTGGCTCTGTGTTCTCTCTCTCTTACAGACTCCATCCTCAGTCCAGAGACACGGAGCCAGTAAAGCTACAACACACCTCAGCCACCTGTTAACCAACCAGGGCACGCACGCATGTACACACAGAGAACCTGAACGACACGTTCAGTTTGAGCTCTGCTAGCAGAACGAGGAGGCACTAACGGAAATTAGCAAAAGGTGAATTCCACACAGATATTAGTCACCGTGTGGAATAGCCAGGACATTCAGAAACTCCGGGGGTTTCAAGACCAGGTCTGATACAGCGTTAGATACCATGCACTTTGGAAGCAAACAGTCAGGTTATGAAATGACTCAGTCTGGCTCTAAAAGCCTCTAAAAAGGTTTTCCCCTAATTCTTGGCAAAGCAAAACGGCTCATAATTTAAACCGGGGAAATCTCCAGGCTCTTAAAGGCTAAATGCCTGGGTTACCCTCAGAAAAAGCCCTGCAGAGTAAATCTTAACATGCTCCTGGTGAGAATTTAATGGAGGTATTTGAAAGCGATTACACACACACACACACACACACACACACACACACACACACACACACACACACACACACACACACACACACACACACACACACACACACACACACACACACACACACACACACACGTAAAAGCAGCGCTGCATGTGCACACAAACACACACTCCATGCCAGGTATGAAAGTGTTTCACATGTGTAACAGGCATCACACACATCTACACAACGTTCACACACACAGACTTTAACAAGGTTTACTTTCAATGACCACTACAGCCAAACCTGCCAGATATTCTCACTCTCATAACCCACCCTCAACACAACTGGCAACCGCAGCAGAGGGAGTGGCAGAACACAACGCTCACCCTGGTGTGTTTTTCCTCAGCCAGCCAGAGCCCCAACAACTGTCACTCAACATCCCCCTCAGATTTCTGACTTAGACCTTCATAGCGTCTAATTTTAATATGCGTATACAAAACATTTATCAGAAGGGTAACAGGATGAGTGAATCATCTAAAACTCAAGATTAACATCAAATATGGATGCAGCGGCACTAAAATACCCAAAACACAGCCACAGACCGCTCTACACCTGCGACTGGGACCAGCTGGCCAAGGCAAGCCACACATCTACCACTGCCTAATGCCACTTGCCCCTTTGAGGAGTAGGGTTTCTGAAATGCCACCTACTCTGCTTCTGTAACATCTTCGTGACAGTCGTCACAGAAGCGCGATACAAATAAAACGGAATTGAAAACTTTTTCAAAATTTTAAGTCGGTGTCCTGTTGTTTATGGTTTATTCTAAAACCCCACCGCCTTCACATACTTGCGGTTATGGTTACATAAGCATTACTCAGTTCAGTTAAGAACAATCCAATCACACATTTGTGATCTTAAAACACCTCAAAAGGGTTTGGTTGAGCCCTCCTGCGCATTTTACAAAGAGTTTACTTTCAACCCAAACAGAGGATGCCAATTAATAACCTTCCAAGTCTAAACTTTTAAAGTTTGGTTTGGCACAAATTAAGAATTGGTACATATTTCTGTGTGCAGAACCTTTTTTTCCCGGATTTTCATGCTAGAGACTCTCATGCCAACTTAACGATTGAGGTCGAGTTTCCGAAAATAAAATTCCAGCTTCTGCTGAAACCCCCACAACATTAACATTTCACAGCATGTTTCACATAAATCTCTGTCTGATTTTCTAGACCGAGCACCATTTCACTAGCCTTGTAGGTAGTAGTGTAAACAATCTTCCCCTGAATGGCTAAATTGTAAACGGCTGAATCTCATGAACTGCAAAATGGCCGCCGTCCCTGAAAGGATAAAAGTGAGTAATTGGGCAAGAATGTCAGGTTAGGTGCCATTGCCATTGCCCTTGACCAAGGTACTGGCCTCAGAACTGGAGTTGGGCCCCGGCCGCTGCTACTAAGTAACTAGGATGGGTCACATGCAGAGGACACATTACCCCACAGCGTTCAATAAAGTTGAGATTAGATTAGATTCAGCTTTACTCTCATTGCCTTCTAAGGCAGTGAAATGTGTCTGCATCTGACCCGTCCTAGTGACTCAGGAGCAGTGGACAGCCACACTGCAGCACAACGAGGGGCAGTTTAGATTCTCCAATTAACCCAGCCTGCATGTGTTTGGACTGTGGGAGGAAACCCACACAGACACGGGGAGAACATGCAGACTCCACACAGACACAGGGAGAACATGCACACTCCACACAGACACGGGGAGAACATGCACACTCCACACAGACACGGGGAGAACATGCGCACTCCACACAGACACGGGGAGAACATGCACACTCCACACAGACACGGGGAGAACATGCGCACTCCACACAGACACGGGGAGAACATGCGCACTCCACACAGACACGGGGTGAACATGCGCACTCCACACAGACACGGGGAGAACATGCACACTCCACACAGACACAGGGAGAACATGCGCACTCCACACAGACACAGGGAGAACCATGCAGACTCCACACAGAAAGTGATACACACCACACATATCTTATCTTAAGAATGGTGGGACACAGGACGCATTTTTGGGCATGGGGGTGTGTGTGTAGCGGGGCAGGGGGGTGAGATAGCGGGGGGGGCAGCGGGGCGGGGGGGTGAGCTGGCGGGGCGGGGGGGTGAGCTGGCGGGGGGGTGAGATGGCGGGGGGGTGAGCTGGCGGGGGGGTAGCGGGGCGGGGGGGTGAGATAGCGGGGGGGGTAGCGGGGCGGGGGGGTGAGCTGGCGGGGGGGGGGGATAGCGGGGCGGGGGGGTGAGATGGCGGGGGGGGGGTGAGATGGCGGGGGGGGGTAGCGGGGGGGGGGTGAGATAGCGGGGGGGGTAGCGGGGCGGGGGGGGGGTAGCGGGGCAGGGGGGTGAGCTGGCGGGGGGGGTAGCGGGGCGGGGGGGGAGCTGGCGGGGGGGGGGGGTGAGCTGGCGGGGGGGTAGCGGGGCGGGGGGGTGAGCCGGCGGGGGGGGGGGGGTGCAGACTCACTTGAAGGGGTGTCCCTCGTCAGACTTCTGCACGGCCTGGAGGATGCCCTTGTAGATGCGGAAGGAGATGGAGACGGACAGCAGGGCCAGGGCCACGTAGGAGCAGACGCTGACGATGCTGCACACGGTGAGGGAGAGGAGGAGGAAGAGCAGGGCTCCAAACACCACGCCCGTCGTCTTAATATCCCTCCAGTACAGGAGATCCACCACTGC
Organism: Conger conger; assembly: GCF_963514075.1. Lineage (NCBI taxonomy): Eukaryota > Metazoa > Chordata > Actinopteri > Anguilliformes > Congridae > Conger > Conger conger. The sequence continues at coordinate 31,534,005 of NC_083777.1, read as the reverse complement.
GGGGAGAGAGGGGGGTGAGCACGCTGCAGGAGACACCCGGAAACGGCTTTCAGTCAGGCCTTTTCATTTCAGTTACACAGCTGACGCTCTCATCCAAAGCCACTTACAGTTGATTAGACTAAGATCCCCCCTGGATCAATATGGGGTTAAGGGCCTAGCTTAAGGGCCCAACAGCTGAGCGGATCTTATCGTGGCTACACCGGGGCTTGAACCATCAACCTTCCGGGTCCTAGTCATGTACGTTAACCACTCAGCTACCATCATTGTTTTAATCTAGGTCTGTTGCATTTGTAAAAAAAATTCATTATAAAAAAGAAAATAAAAATGGTAGAACAGGTAGATTTTACACTACAGCAGGGATCCTCAAATGGAAATCCGCTCCTGGTTTTCTTCTCTCCTGAGTAATGAGTGCTACTGATTGGCCAGACTGTCTTCACAGCGGACTCGCAGGTAAAGGGCGGGTGGGAAACCAGCAGTTCTCAGTCCTTGAGGACGGTGATTTACTGTAATGATCTCTGCACTAAGGCATGGCACATGCCTCAATGTCACAGTGAGAAACTATTTGTTCTTTTCCAGAGTTATCTATATACCCATTATCATTATACACATGGAAGCCTTTGAAAAGAAACTGAACCCAGGTGAAATTATAACCACCTTTGCCAGACATGAAAAATATGGTAGCTGCTAGTTCCAGTGTGCGTGAGTGTATATACACAACGTAATATACACAGTTCTGGTCTTCCTCCCAACGCTCATCAAGTTGAATCAACAATAGACTGAACCCTGCATACGGAACCATTCAGACAATAATCTCACATTCAGCTGTGCTGGGAAAAACCTCTGCCATGACGCCAACCGTACAAAAGGTTAACGCAGGGATGGGCAACTCCAGTCCTGGAGGGCCGGTGTGTATGCAGGATTCTGCTGCCACCAGTTACCCTGGCTCAATCAGATAATTAGCCATATGCATCATGACCAATTCACTCGTAAATTAGACCACAATAAAATGCTACAAGACAAGAACCATTTATCAGCTGCCGTTTATTCCAGGAAATGCGGCTATAAACGACAGATGATTGAGCTAATGAAATAATAATTAAGAGCAGAAGTTGGTCTGAAATTCAGAAACGGATGCGGCCCTCCTTGCCCCGGGTTACAGGGACACTGTAAGGATACCCCGCAGAGGACCGAAATAGCGCACCCGCATTCCGCGGTATTCACGTCACTCCTGTTCACACCTCAACCTACACCGCTCCCGAACTTGCGGCACGAAGCGAACTTCATTCCCGGCCGTTACGCAATCCACCGTAATTCCAGGTGTACATTAGGTGAAGAAGGGAGCGTTTTCTTTTCTACGCGACGCTTCTGACAGGTCACCAGGGGAGCCGGGTGAGATTTAACAGTTCTCATTCCTCATGGGTCAGACTATGATTAGGGGTGTAACAGAATCCGAGTTTCCTACCGACCCCGCTCGCTCGTCGTTTTGACAGGGAACAGACTCTTACAACGCGGCGCAATAGCGCGGTTTCAGCTGCCGTCCGTCACCTATCGTGGGGTACGACGTAATTTTAGAAACCTATACCTCAGGCGCTCGTTTCTGGCATTCCCCGCTTGGGGTTTGAACAAACGCGCTATTCACCCGCTCAGAAATGGGCATGTATCCCTCAAAAGCATGTTACATTGCAAAATACGTTGGAAAAAAAGGCTTCTCCTTATATGGTCGACTTGAATAAATAATTGGACCATCTACGAATCAGAAGGAAAAGTCTGGAAGCAAAATGACATTCGCGTAATACGTTAAAGCAAGCAAACAATTTGTTGCAGTCAAAACACGATGCAAGCATGTGAATTAAAAGGAAACATTAGCTTTGTCGTTAACAAGATTTATTTCGCAACACATGTCACCAACGCAAAGCAACACTGCATTGTTAAATCGGGCATTTCGTAATTACCCAACGACTTTACAAGCTATCCTATTAAATTCAGTGCAACACATCGAATATGTGCCAAGGCGTTTGGTTCAAGCTGAAAGAACGCTTAAAATGCATTAGGCTCCGTTAAATAGCCTACAGCGAGCGGTTCTCACGCCTTTGTCTGTAACAAATGCACATAGGTAACGGACCTCCCTCACACGGTTCTTCTACATTTGGTCTGCCTGAGCTAGCGACTGGCTCAGCTAAAAATAGCTGCAGCATTATCAGCCCTGACTTAGCTACTGATCTTCATCCAATTATAATCTTTCTCCGCAATCATATAATCATTTTACGATACAGTTAAACGTTCTACATCAGACATCCGCAGAGAGGTTGTACAATCGCACCCGTCCCCCGTTGTCATCGCGCGCACGCTGAACATGGATATTCACACGGACCCAGTCGGGCCTCCACGGGCGGCCCGTCGCAACGCCCCGATCGACAATATTCAGTCCTCCGACCCCCCCAGAACACAGCGAGAAAAGCGTCGTCCATACAAAAATCAGAAATACGCAGAAAACCGCTTTGCAACGGCTAACAAAAGAATAAATATATGCACTAACCGAGCTTGGCAACCATCTTGCGCCTGTTTTCGTGCACCACCTCCGAGCGCAGCTGAGCGAGAGAGAGAGAGGGCGGAGGTTTTCCACTTCCGGTTAGGTCAATTGGAGGTCTTTTGATATAGCGACGCAGCTGTGTCCTTCAAGTTCAATACTTACAGATTTCCCGTCTAATTGCCTATTTTGTTGTTACTAGAGTACACTATTGACGCTCCAAAATGTTGCCCAGTAGAAATATGCCCGTTTCGTTCTGCGGAAGAGTAGGCTTGTGAACTGGCGGATGCAATATTTCCCTATTAGGGTACATTACACAAACTGCGGTCCGCTACAATAGGCTCAATCAACTTCTTAAAATCACGCGCAGCGCGTTTTTCTCTGCTCTTAAACCGCCCGCAAATGGGAAAACAACGCGCCAAATAAATTACGGAAGCACGGAAGCCGATTCTAATCTACTATATAAAACCAATTTCATTTTTTTAAATTTCACTTTAAGTGAATTTCTCCATTTCATGTTTTATTCAGAAAAAGATCATGGTGGTCAAGCACCAGGGAAGGACGGGCTTTTAATGCTAGGGTGACACGAAGCACTATCAGAGGGTCCTTCAGGGCCACACACTAACATTTATGAATAATACATAAAGGTTAATACTAAGTACTGCTCTGCTCTGGACCTCGAATCCAAATCCAGCCCTGGTTTTCTTTTCTCCTGGGTAATTAGTGCTATTGATTGGACAGACTGTCTTCACACCTGACTCCCAGGTAAAGGGAGGGTGGAAAACCAGCAGTTCTCAGCCCTTGAGGACCGTGAGTTGCTGATCCCAGCACTAATGCATCCAAATGAGTAGTTCCCACATAATTGACTTTGAAAATGACGTTGTTTGAGACGTTGGAACATCAAACAGAGTGCATTGCTCTGAGCTCTGTGTGCTCCACCATAAGGAGCCTCAATGAACAGCAACCAATGAGTAGTTCTGCTCCTAAATACTTAAGTTAGCACGTTAGCATTAATTTTCAGTGCAAATGAGCACTGCAGTGGTCTGCATTAACAGTGAGGTAAACGCACACAAACATGCCATACTATTTGCAGGATTCTGTGTGTAAGACTATGCTCACTCGACAGGTGACAGTCTCTCTCTCTCTCTCTCTCTCACACACACACACACACACACACACACACACCGCAAGACGATCTCATGTTACAGTCTGCCAGCAGGCTGATATCTTTAGCTTGATCGTTTCAGATTCACTTGCTGGCAGTAAAACACTAGTAGGGTTTATTCAGGGCTAACTTCGTGGCAAACTGTTATTATTATTATTATTATTATTGATTTGCCGAGCATAAAGACTGCAATACACGAGAAAATATAGCCTGCTCTAGCCCAGATGATTAATAACCTGGAGGAGCTTCTCTTTGCGTTGCGCACACAGGAGATCACGTCCTCAGCAGTTATTAGAGTGAACAGGTCTGCAAATTATTCAGCAGAAAGGCTGCACTGGCTCTACCTCCCCCAGCTCCTAGAGTGTCTGCACAGAGAGCTAACGGCTCAGTAAGACACCACAGAGCCCTGTACAGAGGTTCAGGCGATTTTCCCCTAAAAGCTCAAGGTAAAAACCGCTCTGTGGCGAGGGCATTAAAGGCATCGCGGAGGCCAGCAGATTAAACTGCAGTGCAGTTCCCTCCTGCTCCAGCCGACCTGACAAACTCCACACTCGCAAACCGTAAACACAATTTCACCCCAATACTCCGGCCATCTATCCCCATCTATGCGGTGTATCGCTACGTGACAGCATAAAAGCATCAGGAAAACACAAACCCGCCACCCTTCCCCAGCCCGTATCAATAATAAATAACTCGGGTCTTTAACTACAGCGCCGTAAAACGAGAGGAAAAAGCCAGGTACCCTCATCTCTCCAGCCTCGGGGAGAGCTGCAGTCCATCTTACGGTTTTCCTGGGATTCCGGTTCAGCTGTCGGGATCAGTTTGGCATTCCGGAGCGGCTCCGGGAGTACGCGGGTGGGCGGGCGGACGGACGCGGTGTTCTACAGCCCCTCAGGGACGGATCGACAGGCGGACGTTAGCGGTGGCCGTTAGCGGTGGTGGAGGGGTTCCCCGGTGCAGAGACTGCGGCTCTAGCTCCAGAGGGGGGGGGCTACTGCGAGGGGGGGGGGGGGGGTCAGCTGACTGCCTTTTTGCAGCAGCAGCAGCAGCCAGGGATGGTGACACAGCGACTCCAAACGCGCCAACAGCCGTGATCGACGGGCGTTACTACAGCAGCCAGCCAGAGGCGGTGACACAGCGACTCCAAGTGCTGACTATGCCTGTTATCCTCAGAGGGGATTCAGAAATATGTTTCTGTGTTATTGGTTGAAAACAAAACTAGAACTAAAATAACTCAAAACCTCCAGGTCACCATGCATACAGTATGACGCTACAGAATGGCTCATAACCCGGCGCTCATAAGAACTATAGACATTTACAGAAATATTTTTTTCTATCCGCATACCCAGAGAAAAAAAAGAAAAGAAAAGTTGTATGCATCCACCACTAGATGGCGCCCAACTGACACCTTTTACCTAACCAACGAGGCAAATGTGACATCCTGACCATAATTTCATCATGTTCTCATCAAGCTTTCTAAAAAGTTTATTTGTAGTTCATGGTACATTTCCATGTGTATCTATTTCGATATGAAAGTAAAAAAAAGAAGAAAAAAAAAAGATTAAAAAAAAGGAGTTGGTTATCAGAAGCGCATTGTTCTGTCAGCTCACAGGAGTGGGTGTGTTTGCAGATAGCCAGAATGGGGGACAAGGTTCACGTAGTTTGCATGGGAAAACAGGACAGTCAGGCTAATGGCACCCTTCAGCGCGGCACAAATCAAACAGCCGGAGCACACCCTCGAGAAAAACCGCCCGCAATCTCCAGTTACAGCGAATCGCTTGTGAGATATGACAAGGGGACGAGATTCTCAGATCTGGGCCGTGTAGTTTTTTTTAAGGCTTGTTATCGCTAAACAAGCGAAGCAACGTTATCTGCACTCGATGGGCCTGTGTTGCAACACGACTCGATGGAAGTTTTTCACGTTTTCCCCGTAGGCCCCCCCCCTCCCCCTACAGCAGAGAGAACAGGTTTAGAATAACTGCACTGTGAACTCCAGCACACCCACCCCTTCTCTAGTGTCACCGTGTCTTTGGCAGCGTGGTTGTCTGGGTGGGCGTGGGCACTGTGTGGAGGGCACTGGGTGTGCGGTGTGGCAAGATGGTGGGGAAGAGGGGGGGGGGGGGGTGTCACCCTGTCTGAGATAAACTTTTGTCCCCATCAAGAACAACCCAACTTCCTCCGCAGACAGGAAGCAGCAGTTAATTAGTCTGGGATCACTGTGCCTGGAACAGCGGCCGTGGGAGAGTGTACGTGCTGGTCGGACCGCAGATTAGACGCCTCATTCAACAGCCTAGCAGCAAGTGTCACGTTTTAACAACTTGTACGAAGACAGCCACATTGAGAATGTGAGACTCCTGGCTGTACTGCCCTTAAACAGTACAGCCTGGCCATAAACTGGTTCAAACTTCAAACTGCATGATTGGTCAACACTTCAGATAGACCTTCTGTTGTGCAGTTCTTGCATGTGATTCAGGTTATTACAGATGAATAAAACAAGCCTACCCACTGGGCGTTTCCTTCCAGGACTTCCATTCCACAATTGTGTGCAATAAAGAGACCAACATACAGACAAATACAACGTACAATACTCCAGAATATGGTGTTCATTTTCAGACCTTTCCTTTTATATAACCTATACATATGTATATTGGAAAACTAACCCAAAGAAAATTGTTTCTTAAAAAAGGAAAAACTTACCTGTAGTATTATTAAACAAAATGGTATTAAAAATGTGAAATGTTACATAAACAGACTTACCGAATGCCTAGCAACATAAGCAAATGAAAACCAAGGAAAAAGGTATGATGGGTGAAACAAATGTGCTCCACAAAATGTGGGATGAACACAAACACAAACACACACACACACACGTTGAAAAGCAAAGCAGCAGGTGTTTAACAAACAACAAGCAAACGAGAAAATGGAAACATCAGCGTAGGGGAACGAACAGGAACTTAAGGAAAGAGATTAACAAAAGAAAGGATTGTGATGGTGAAAGAAAAAAACCAACAAAAAAAAAAAAACAATGGAGAAGCAAATAAACGATGAGAAATGTTCCGGGAGTGATCTGGGGCCAAAGGTGCCGCAGCACGAGCAGTGCTGATGTTACCTTGTTCTGTCTTCAGACTGGGCAACCTGGCAGGTGCTGGAGCTCCGTGTGGGGCCGTGGAATCGGCCGTTGGGTCCTCAGGGGCATCGTGTAGGGGCCTGGGCTTCGGTAGCTCTTCTGGGGTCGGGCGGGTGTGGGGCTCATGCGAAACGGGGGAGAGCTTCTGGACGTCATGCGCAAAACTCTCCGAAGGAAGCTTCGATTGTTCCAGGTCTGCTTTGAACATCTGCGGCGAAGGCCCGGGTGCGGGCTGGCTCGAAAAGAGGCCGGCCGTTTGAGACGAGGCGACTTCCTGCGACTCTGGCTCGGCCCCCGAGACCGGCATCCAGCTCAGCCCGAAAGTTGGCAAGTGGTACTCCATACCCCTCTCCGGTGCCTTGGCGAGCTTCGAGCTGTCTAGGGTTTCTAAGAACTCGTCGATCGCGCCCTTGGGAGGTCTCTCCACAAACTCAAACTCGTCCGAGGAGGCCTCGTGCTCGGATACCTCTTCCAGAGCTTCGGGTTCCTCGCCGAATAGCCCCTTGACCTCCCTTTGGAGCGGCGCTTTGGAGTCCTTCATACACCGGCTCTCCAGCTTCACTCCAGAGCTCTGTGGAATCTTCGCCGTCGCACCCAAGACCGGAGACAGGAAGTCGGTTATGGGGCCTCCCCAGTCCGATCCTACAGGCACAACACTTTTAGAAGGAGGGCTTGGTGGGAGGTTCACGGATGACGGGTGGATGGGAGACTCTGGTTTGTCATCTGCCAATTTCTCCGAAGCTTTGCTCGAGAACATCCAGTCGTTTCCCGTCGTTGATTGGAGACCTTTACCCTCGGCGGCGGTGGTCTTGGCGTCTCTCACGAGATCGAAGGCGTTGGCCCTCCGCTCCAGGGCTGCGGCGGCCTCCTGCTTCCTCTTCTTCTCCGCCGCTCGCGCTTCCGTCTCCTCCGCCATCTCCTTCAGGAGCAGGACCTTTGCGTCGAAGCTGAAGGAGTTCAGGGCCGGATGAGTGGCGTTACGAAGCCGCCGCGCGGGACTGCGTTCCGAGTCGGAGCTGGCCTCCGACGAACCGGAGTCCTCCTTGTCGGGGTTCAGGGGAGACAACTTCAAGATATCCGGGAGAGAGGGTGGGGTCCTGAGCTCCCGGGCAGATGTTGGGAGGTTGGGAGGGTCGGACTGTTCAGATGCTTCCGCGATTGCATCCGAGATTTTACGGACCAGGTCAGCAGGAGGTTCTTTTGTGTGCTTGGCTGAAGCGCTCTCTGGCGCTTCACCATCATGAGCATATTGCACCAGATCTGGCGTAGGACTCTCAGTCATCCTTCCAGTCCCGTCAGACACAGCCTCCACAAAAAGAGGAAGGTCACCGCGAGAATCATCTACGGGGGCAAAGCTCTGGAAAGGATTATTTGAGGAGGCAGACGACTTCCTCTCAAATAGAAAATCATCGCCTGCGTCTGCTTTGCTGGAGAGCGCGTTGGTTTCATACCGAGATGACTTTGAGGAAAACAAGTCTTTAGACATGTCATCCATATCTTTTACGAGGTCCTGAGGCTGATGGTATGGAGCATCCATGTGTGCTGTTGAGTTAAAGGAGGGATGGGCAGTGTATAGGTCAGTAATGGTAGCGGGATTATTAGTTGACAAGAAGGTCCAGGTTCTTTATCAAACCTGTAAGGCCACAGGCAATTGCCTATTGCTCCTTTCATGAAGATGCAATCTGACAGTCTTCATGAAACCTAAAACTTTGTAGTAACCACCCTGGTCCAGCTCTACACTGAAAAGGGAACTTCAGGTCTGACCACCTCTTTACAGACATGGCAGCCCTCATTCCCTCTTCGGATAGCCCTTTTGAGGGGACAGAGCCACCATGCCACGGCCACCATGCCACGGCCGAATGTGTCATTAGGACCATCAGCCTGTGTTTTACAGGTGGGCCTGTTCATGAGGGCGCATCCCGGGCTACTTAGCAGGTGCTAAACAGCACAGAACGTAAGGGGCTTGACTGGGGTTTTCGGACTGCGACAGTTACTTCAAAGAGTCAGGGGAAAAGGGGGAGGGGGTGGGGGGTCGTGCACGAGTTCAGGTGACAGAATTGTGCACTACTGTGGCTACCTTCTACACATTGAGATGTTGCACTCAAAAATACTTGGGTGGACGGAGGCCAGCATGCTAAGTTTGGGGTTCCCCTCAATGACGCGAATACAACTTAAGGGAATTCTGAACATCATGTTCAAGAAAAGTATCAAACATGTTGGCATTGGCACTTAGGCCTGTGAAAGTTTGGGATACCCTTCAACCAGAAGATAAACGTTTAAAAATTATGCTTAAGAAATTTCTCCTAATCAGTGAGGGGAACCACCAGATCTAATAATAAATAAAAAATATCATACTTTCCTGACAATAGTCTTAACTAGATGGGGTTTCTGTTGAGTGAATGCTACACAAATAGGAACATTAACAGAGGAACCAAGGGTGGGAGGAAGTAGTCAGTGCAAGGTAAAAACACAAAGAGACAAAATATATATACATGATCTAATTTACACTCAAAAAACACTTGCCAGAACAGTGCACAGACCCACAGTGCAGACAGGCAGAAGCAGAGATGCAGGGTGCAGAGGGAGAGACAGCAGAGAGCAAGACTTGCCTGCAGAGGACAGTGGCTGAGGTGGAGATGGAGCAGAGGAAGAGATTATGGGTTCATCTGAAACAGTAAAACAGAAGAAGGGCTTATTCATGTCCCCAGGGCCGGGTGGTGCAGAGAGAAAAGTAGAGGACAGTTTGCAAACAGACAGTCTGCTCTCAGACCGCACATTCACTCAGAGATAGCGCCCACTTACCCATTTCCTCTGTTATTGCTTATTTGTCAAACTGAATGCTTTCAAATCTTTAGGCCATCAGGTAGAAGTCTTGCATACCACTAGAATTTCTGGAGAAGTCCATCTTAACTGTTCTCTGGCGTGATTCCATAGGGGAACCATAGTTGTGAAATGTGGAAGCTCCAAGACAAAGATTACCATTTTGTCCGACAAAAGGACCCTTTAACTAGATCACAGGGCTGTGCTTCCATAGAAGATTACAAAACATTTTAAATAAGACAATAAGACAAGCATAACAATTAAACGGTTTGTAGCGATGTAACTTAAAAGTCTATCCTTAAAAACAGTCTTAAACAGATTAACTGAAGTTACATTAAAAAAAAAAAACAAGATTGAACTAAATTTGTTCCCAGTCAGTTTAACTTTCATTCTTTGGCAGTGTTTAGCGAAAGATTAATCTCTCAGACAGGGTTTTTTGGAACAGACATGATTGGTTTTTGCCTTCTGCGCAATATTTCAAATGATTTTTCCACCTTTTTTTTGTTCTTTGTCCAAAAACTCACCGACTACCAACGCAGTGCCTCATTTCTGCGCCAATAATTTGGTTGCAATACCCGTGGATTCTTTTTAAAGTGAGTTTCCCAGCGACTGCTTTGAATGTTTTGACGTGCGGTTTCATTTGACTGCACCCTCAGACTCTCACAGCCGTGTTCTGTGCGATGCCCATTTCCACCTCCACAACTTCGACAGTGAGGCCAAGTGAATTTGACAAACCCAAATGCCACTTGAGCGCCACAAACTGAATTCAACCACAAATGTTCAATAAGCAGCGTTTGATGCCATGTGAGATTGAGCTGTAATTTAGTGCATGGAGGCGCACCGTGTCAGTGAGAAAAGCTTTTAAATTGCATGCAATTGATTTTCCTTGCAGAACAAATAAAAACATGGCTGTAATTGTAAAAACATTAACAAGTCATTTTAGGATTTATGCACTAACCCCCCAATGCTGATTAATATTAGCATCATAAAATTTGAATGATTCATTTTAGTTCCCATTATTTATTAAAATAATCATGGTAAAAATGTATATGCTAGGAATTTTTACAATTTTAAATTATATGGTCCATTACATTGCCAAATCAAGAGTTATTCCAGTAACAAGAATGTGTTTTGGTTCATGATTTTTCTTTCATGAATTTTCGTAGTTAGAGATCTGAACAAAATCTTTGGTTGATTATACTGTATTTCTGACCAAATTTTGACAGGTAATTTGTCTGGAAAGCATAGGCTGGTGATTTGTCTGAATTTAAGATGTAACTAACACCAATTACCTCTGTGGTCTATGTTCCAATTTTGTAGTAATAATCCTGTAAACAGAAAAGGGAGATGCGTAATAAGCTAGGAACACACAAACTGGAAAAGAGCACATGTGTGATCTGAGCATTTCCAAATGTAGAAAAGATCCAGCATGACAGCATGACTCAAAAGGTTATGTCTACAAATTCAGAAATTCTCAAATCAATAACAAAACATAAAACATAACATAACATAACATAGTGGCAAGTACGGGCCATTCAGCCCATGTGCCACATCAATTCTGTAGCAGCCGTATCCGATTAATATGACTTCAAACACGCATAAAGCACACCTGGATCAAATCATTATTTCAAACACCTTAACCCTTCAGATGACAGTAACACCCAGATCTGTTGTTAACAGCCCCTTCCTGGAACGGTTTGAGCCGTGGCAGCCGTTTCCACACCCCTACATCACATCTGTACACACACGACCTGCACGACCTGCACGACCTGCACGACCTGCACGACCTGCACGACCTGCACGTGCTGACCAACCCTTAAGCTTCTAGTGACATCACAGGGGAACCGCATCATCATTGGCTCACCCCTCTCTCACCGACTGCAGCTGACGAAACAGGTTAGGGACGGAATGACGGGAAATCAGGGCAATCATACGGGGTGACTGGATCCAACATGGCCGCCACACCACATGAATCCAGCCAGACTATGGCCAGTCAGTTTTAATCCCAAGTTCACCTCAAAGTTTAAACTAGTTTGGCTGATTAAATCCAGTGTGAGGCATTCTTCAACTTCCATCTGCGGTGTTGGCTCATACAAAGCTGGACGGGGTTCCTGACTTAACGTCACAGACAGACAGACAAAAATTGACTTGAATTACTGTGCGCATATTTAAATCCATGAAAAACGCGATTGGGGGCTGGCGCCAGCCCAGCCGGCAGCGACGAGCGGAGCTCTGCGTCGCTACGCTCGCATGCAAAGCCTGACTGAAAACAGGCTGCACTGTTCGAAGAAAAAAAACAGAACAAAAAAAGAAAAGAAAAGAAAAGCAGGAGGAACAATATTCTCTCATTGTTCTGGCTTCAAACAATGGACACACACAGCTGGCCGTCAGCTGCTCCGGATTCAGAGCCACGCGGTGCTCCTGAGAGACACAACTGTGCTTTGTGCTGGGCCAGCAGTGTCGCACGGTGGGGGGGGGGATCTGCTAATGTACCTTTGAGCAAAGCACTAAACTGAATTCTGTTCAGTAAATATCCAGTGACATCACAGGAGACGAGAAAATTGCACATGAAACCGAGCCAAGCGCTACTCAACCCCATGTCCTGCAGAGCTACTCAACCCCACGTCCTGCAGTGCTACTCATCCCCACGTCCTGCAGTGCTACTCATCCCCACGTCCTGCAGTGTCTGCAGCGCTACTCAACCCCACGTCCTGCAGTGTCTGTAGTGCTACTCAACCCCACGTCCTGCAGTGTCTGCAGCGCTACTCAACCCCACATCCTGCAGTGTCTGCAGTGCTACTCAACCCCACGTCCTGCAGTGTCTGCAGCGCTACTCAACCCCACATCCTGCAGTGTCTGTAGTGCTACTCAACCCCACGCCCTGCAGGGTCTGCAGCGCTACTCAACCCCACGTCCTGCAGTGTCTGCAGCGCTACTCAACCCCACATCCTGCAGTGTCTGCAGCACTACTCAACTCCACGTCCTGCAGTGTCTGCAGTGCTACTCAACTCCACGTCCTGCAGTGCCTGCAGTGCTTATTATTTGAACCAAGCAGGTAAAATAATGAGTGAAATCAAGTGTTCTAGTGCACGGTCAGAGCAAATTCCTGCAGACACTGTGGCCCGCAGGACGTGGAGACGAACAGTACCCTCAAGCCCCCCTGCTGAAAACCCTCTCAGGCTCTACAAAAACCGAGGGCCATCCAGTATTAAACTACCAATGCATGCACGAAGACTAGCAACAACAGCCTACGTGGGCAGCTAAGCCTGTCAGATCAGTTAGCACCGTATCTGAAACCACGACGCCATCGGCCCCAAACACCCAGAGCTGAAAGACACCACAGTGGGAGAATTTACATTTTATTCAGCTACACTATAAACCGCTAACACTTTGGGCTGGAACATGCAAAGCACAAGGCACTTTCAGTGTAGACTGAGGCAAAAGAGCCTCGCATTGGAGCAGGACTGCCAACTGCCTTCTTGCAGCAGCCTAGCAGCAAGACTGACTATGTGGCAGCGGTTATCCCTTTATGGTAGCAGTTATCTATAAGTGGAGGATGGGCCAGCGGAGGATGGGCTCCCCCTCTATAGCGGGGTCCCTCCTGAGTTCTCTCTCCATCGAGGAGTTCTCTCACCACTGTTAAAGAGAGTCTCTCTCACCACTGGGGAGTTTTTTTAGCTCCTGAACTTGCTATTTTAGGACTTGGGGCTGGTGTCTGCCCGTCTGTTCCTCTGTAAAGCATCTGCGACAGTCTCTGTAAAAAGCGCTTTGCAAATGAAATCGCACTGAACTGAATAGGAGGTAACCGTCATCTCTAAATGCTAGCGGTCATCTCTAAATGGTAGCAGTGTGAGAATCCACTTGGGTTTATTCAAGGGAACTCCACCCTTTCCCACCACGCAGTGGTTTTATATAGCCTATGCAAAAACTATTCACTCTGACCACAATGCCATTCTGTTGGATGGCAGGGCGTTAAAAGGGCTAGCTAATTAGAGTATCGTATTCCTCCAGTACAGAGCTTAACCTGGGATCCTCACAGAGGGTGGGACTGGGAGGTGTGAAATAAAACCAAATAAAACAACACTCATCCCACAGCTTTCAGGAGGGACGTGTAGTCCAGCTCCATTCCTGTTTTAGCAGAACACTGGGGGAGACATTAGCTCAGGAGGGAAGAGCAGGCATCTGGCAGACGGGGGGGGGGGGGGCTGGTTCAATCATCAGCTCAGTGTCAAAGAGTCCCGGAGCAGGACACCTCACCCCCGATTGCTCCCAGTGTGCTGGTTGGCACCTTGGACAGCACGAGTATGTGTGTGTGTGTGTGTGTGTGTGTGTGTGTGTGTGTGTGTGTGTGTGTGTGTGTGCGTGTGTGCGTATGCGACAGGCATTAATTGTAAAGCACCATGTGGTCTTAGTTGCTGGAAAAAGTGCTATATAAATAGCATCTGCAAGATAAGAAATTCTTACCAAAGAATAAATGAATGCTGAAGCTTCAGGGCTTCAAAGAGTGGCCTACGATTGGCAGTGCATACAGGAACAAGCCATCTTTCACCGCTAATGCTCAGCCTCACTTCTCATTGGCCGCACTCTTCCCAGACCTGGACGGTTTCCATGACGGTGGTTGCCATGCCAACGCCTGTCATGCTGCCCAGGACTCATGTGAGAAGCGGGATGACCAGTCACAGAGTAATGCGGTCAGCGTGACTGATCCTTAGAGACGGAGCAAAACAAGCAAACCAACAAGCGTGACGCCATACTTAGGGAACCAAAAATATATCATTTTTAATCTCATGTAATTTTTCCCTGTAGGCCTGAAACTGAGACAACACACTTTGCATCGTAAAACCTATATGATGAAAGGCTATGGAAATGAAAATGTATGTTTTTTTGTGATTCTTCAGGCAAGTCTAATCGGACAATCCTTAAGGAGTCCACACAATGACATCATGAACCCGCATCTTGCCTATAAGCCTCTATTAAACGGCCAGGAGGCCAAGCTGAATAGCGCACAGTCCAGAGAGAACCCGATCGGACGCATTCCCGGGGCATTTCAGCCACAGGAAAACTGTGACACTCTTTCTGGATCAATAATGGCTTTGTGATGAGTCATCTTTATTTTAATCTGGATATTAAATCACATCCCATGTGAATTTGATATAAAAAGTATGTTTCATGCCACCCTTCAAGATACAAAATGTACAAACTACATAAAAATTGTATTTTACCCTTTGAAGAGTAGGTTTTTTGGGAATGTTTTATTTTTTAAATTCTAAAGTCAAGTTTCCTAGAACGGCATTGCCTTCAATTACCAGTAGGGACAGTTACGTAAGCATTAGAGTGTTGAGGTAAGAACAGTCTAATCACAATCTTAAAACAGAGACCTTATGGTTTAAACCCCCCTTTGCACACGACGTTTCTGTCCAAATGTCTGCCTTCTTGCTGCACTTCGGCCAGGCCAACTCAAAGGCGCACAACAAACCCCACCCTCAAAAATAACAATACCACAAATAGCACAAGTCACTCCTCCAGAAATATGGGCCTAAAGCAGATTGGTCAAACAGCAAAGTGATTTGTAGACTGTCGGTCAAGGTTTGTTCGAACCTGCCCCTCCCAATCTGTATGGCGAATCCACGGTCATTACGGACAGAAATATTCACGTGTTCAAAAAGATTATTTTAGGCAACAAGCCAATTATTTAATACCTGCGACCCCATTCATTGGGATCACATAACCGTGAGGTTTTGCTTACCCCCAAATAAAAAGTGGACAATTAAAAAAGGGGGTTTATACAAACATCAAAGCTCAACGCTGCTTTAAGTAAAGAATGACAAATGTTGCCATATTAAACTGCTTAGCTAACATTACACAACTGCAGATACCTCAGACTAAATGTGTTCGTTAAACCATTTCCTTTTATTAATGTGGACGACAAGCAGGCTTATCGGACCAGATTTCAGGAAATGCTAACGTTAGCTAGCCAGTAAATTCTTTTGTTCTGTCGTTCCTTGTAGCTAGCAAGGTGCAGGAGCTGGCAGCTAACGTAAATAGCTTGCTAACGTTACCATGGGCAACTTAGCGCATTAGCTTCAGTAACTTCGCTCGGCAGCAATTTATTACAAGCTTGCGTTATCTCTAGATCCAACGCACAACTCCAAATAAGGAGCGACCTTACAACAAACCGACTAGCAATTTCTTATTTAAAAAGAACAGCAATGTAGCGTCGGTGCTACCGAAGTGGCTTAACTTGATTATCTTTGCCGTTTAACGCTAGCTAGGCTAGCTACCTGACTTGAGACCAGTCAGTTTCAGAGAGGCTCGCTTGATAAAAACGCTTCTGATGAACTAGCGTGTGGACCAACAACGTGAAATGTATAACACTGTGATCCCCAACCTATAGAAATGCGGCACTGCATTATGGATTACATTTGGCTCCGGATAGCTCTAACGTTACGTGGTCGAAAAAAGTGGCTACATTGTGTTTACAGAACCGGCCATCTAACGTTACACAAAGATAACGTTATTTTGTCACGCTAAAGCCCAAAGCTTTGGCATGCTTACTAACATTAGCTTGCCGTCATGACCACCAAAACGCCAATTTCACAATAACAATATAATGTTAATTTGCCTAGATTATCTACTGCTTCTATCACCTCCAAATAACTCCCATCCCCTGGCAATATTCCCAATGTAGCTGACCAACGTTGACGCATTGTTAGCTTTGATTACATCAGTTCACAAAGAGGAACTGCGCTTGGTTCCATCGTATTATTTTTACACGCTGCAGTGACAGTCTTAGCTAACGTATTAGGCAAGTTACTAGCATTGAACAATGTAGTTTCTTTTAAAATATAAATATGATCGTTACTACTTACGAGGTGCTGCAGACTCCGACGCAGGCGACTCTTTCGGTAGACTCACAGGTGCCTCTGTGGGTGTATCTGGTCGGTGAATTATGTCTTCTGGTTCGGGCAGGACAGTTGTAGCTTCAGTTTCGGGCTGAGGGATTGTATCTTCCGTTGTAGGTTCAATTGTTTCTTCTTTTTCTGGTTCGGGAGTTGTGTCTTCAGTGTCAGACTGTGTCGGCTCCTCCGTGGAATCTGCAACAGCGCTGTAAGTAGGCAACGGTGCCTCGGGCTCTGTGACTTCTTGGGGCTCCGGGCCAGGAGGAGATTCCAAAAACGTTTCTTTAGGCGGATCCTCCGCGGCTATGTGCCTCTCATTTTCCTCTGGTTCCGACAAATCGTCTTCATCTACATGGTTTTTAGCCAGAGCTTCGTTATCTTCTAGCACCTCTGTGTCACTGTCTCCCGACCCCAAATCGTGCGTAAGTTTGTCGATTTCACTCTCGGGGTTAGCGGTTGTAGAAGAAACGTGCTCATCCATGTTCGCAAAACTTTCTGGAAAGTTTCTTACAAACTGACTTTCAAGGTTCCCAACTTTCCCCAACGATACTGCAAAACTTTTCGCAGATGTAGTTTTACTTGTCAAAGGTCCGAAGTAAACTACTAAAATGCGCCACAGCCTCCTGCCACCGAAGCCCCGAACAGCCTGGGAAGTCCTGCGTGTACAGAGCAGCAACGCGCTCCACCGCAGATAGTTAAAATCGTCAGTCAGAATGGCCCAATTGCTATACAGTGACTCTGACTGATGTCAATTTAAACCAATATATTTTGACCGGGGTAGTTCTTTACCGCCTCCTCAAGAAGGTGCTGTTGATACGAGCGACGCCCCTTTCGCGACCCTGAACCTGGCGATCGCCCACAGAAAGTTAAACTTTCAGAAGAGGAAGGAGGGGTTGTGCCTCGTGTATGGAAGCGAAAGGATGACATAACAGCCGTTTCACATACTGTCGGACAAAGTTCACAGTGAACGGAACACTAGTGTATTATATAATGGCAGATTTCTTCATTGGCCAATAAATTGGTGTCTAGTCAATTGGGTTGCGGAAAACTTAAAAGTTTAAATCTACAGTCTATATATTTTTATAATCTACGATACTATTTGAATGTAAAGAAATGAGCAGCAGTCTATATAAAATAACCCCAATGCAACATTTCGGCTATGTCCATCTAGGCGTTTTATCTTGGGCAGTTTACTTGATCAATCATACCACCAAGGAAGGAGACACGACTAAGTTCATACACAGCTCCCATTGACCAACCGTGGAAAAATATTTAGCCATACAGCACGAAATCTTGTCCGATCAAATTTCTCTCTCTCAGCAGATATGCGATCCAACACGAAACACAATTCCAGAGTAACCTGATACACTTGCGGCGATTACAGAGACTAGCATTGCACGTGCACGTTTCTACTGCAAAATTACATAACGAGTCTTTTTGCACGGTCGAGAAGTAGTCACACAGTCTCATTCTAACAACTGACCGAAACAGGTGATGTTTTAACATAGCTATTTTAAATGTTACCGCTCACTTTACAGTACGTTCAAATTAGTTCAAAATCGTTCAAACAAATTGCTTTCGAGTGTATCAACTCATAAAAAAGAAACACGCGTGTGTGCGTGTGTGTGTGTTATGCATATACGTAGCTTACAAGAGGCACCAGCACAATAGTGCTGGGAAATATACGTTACTGTCCAAACCAGTGCTGACTGATATGAAAGTAAAAATACTTGCTGGTAGTGCTCTCCATTCGTTTGCATTCACACTATTCAAAGTCCAACATTGATTCAATTTTTGACCTCATTTACTTTTTAATCCATGATAGCATTCTTTTTCGGGTGGCAAATATCTTCAGCAATAATTCATTCTGCAACATCACCAGTCGCACATGCTGAAAGTTACAGCAGGCAAGTAGCCTGCTACGGTTACCTCTACATTAGTATAGTAGGCTATACTAGCAGCACTAGCAGGAACTTAAATAGTAGGCCAATGCGAGGATGATAACATTTCATATTTCACCAAAGCAGAACAAAGTCCCTATCTCAGCTCTGTCATTATGATTCCACACATCCGATAGAGTGACAGCCTCCCCATTTAGTGCAGCCGTCATTATGCCATAATTATGACGGCAATAACTCTCAACGGTTCTCTTCACAGTGCTTACATTGTGCTGATTGCATACCTGGTAAGAGCGGGATAGTCGTTTGCCTGGCACTATAGTAGGCCTTGGCTGAGCGCCAACACTAAAAATACGCCTGCAAGTGTATCCGGTCTCCTGTACGGGGATGTGAGCTTTAAAGGTCACAGCAGATGTGTGTGTGTGTGTGTGTGTGTGTATGTGTATGTGTGTGTGCATATATATGCGTATATATGCAAACAATATAAATCTACACATGTATTGGGCAGAATATGACAGTTGATCATTCCTAAACTTGTGTGAAATAAACACTCATGCGCTCGTGCATTAGTGAAGGACTCTTTAGGTCCTCCATATTGGCCCGTATGTAAGGGCTCTCTGTAATGTGATGAGGGCGCTCATTCCGTTTCGGCTGGCTCTTGGGTTACGGTACGCCACCGGCACCAGCACCGCAGCGCGACAGAGGACCAGAACGCTTGGGAGACACAGATAGCTTGGAATTCCAGGATTCACAAAAGATTGTCTACTTCCGTGGGACATCCGGTCAGCTATTTACGATTTTGTTTTCACTGAACAACAAAGTCATCCATCTTAAAAAAAAGTGTATTTCAATTTAGAATCCTAAACAAACAGGTTATTCGTTTTTGTTGCACTAAAGTTGTGCACAAACCAGCGTAGCGAGCACTCACATTGATTATGCCGCGCATGTGGAGCCCCTTTCCCCTGCAGATCCGCAGAGCTGCTGCACAGCAGGGACCTGGCTGCAGACGCTACAGCTCTCTGTGCAAGAGGATCCGTCACAGGGGGCTGCCTTTCTGTTCACGTCCCTGCTGTGAATTAAATTAAATCCCAAAGTAATGCCATTACACAACCCAGTACATCGGCTGAGAGACATGCTGCTGCATGTGGGAATCTTAGTACTCTGTCAGTCCCCTGGATTGCTTTGAAGTTTGATGTGCCAGGTGCTTTTGCCATGGAAGATTTAAATATATCCTGTACCAAAACATATATGTATATATATATATATATACATATATATATAGCCTCATGTGGATGTAAGGCATATACATATCGAAAGTAATGCAGAATAATTCTAATGAAGAACTCTAAATACACAGTAAACATTTTAACTGAATCGTTGTATTCTACCTCTGTAGCCTGTAATTATAGATTAATGGTCTGTGCAGTTGGGGTAGAACAGGAAGCAGCCATTTTGAATGACTTGTTTCCATGTGCACAGGCTTTTTTGTCACATTGTGTGGTATTCCGTCAGGATACCCCGATACCCCCTTTTCCTGCCACACTCCTGTGACAGGTTGACTGACAGCTGTGTGTGTGCATAATTAAGTGTATATATGTGTGATTGTGTATGCATGTGTGTGTGGGTGTGTGTGTTTGTACAAGTTTGTATGCAAGCGCACAAGCATGCTGAGGCTGTATGTGTGTGAGTGGTGATTGTGTGTGTGTGTGTGTGTGTGTGTGGGTGGTGATTGTGTGTGTGTGTGTGTGTGTGGGTGGTGATTGTGTGTGTGTGTGTGTGTGTGTGTGTGTGAGTGGTGATTGTGTGTGTGTGTGTGTGTGTGTGTGTGTGTGAGTGAGTGGTGATTGCGTGTGTGTGTGTGTGTGTGTGTGTGTGGTGATTGTGTGTGTGTGTGTGTGTGTGTGAGTGGTGATTGTGTGTGTGTGTGTGTGTGTGTGTGTGAGTGAGTGGTGATTGCATGTGTGTGTGTGTGTGTGGTGATTGTGTGTGTGTGTGTGTGTGTGTGGTGATTGTGTGTGTGTGTGTGTGTGTGTGTGTGTGTGTGAGTGGTGATTGTGTGTGTGTGTGTGTGTGTGTGTGTGAGTGGTGATTGTGTGTGTGTGTGTGTGTGTGTGTGTGAGTGTGAGTGGTGATTGTGTGTGTGTGTGTGTGTGTGTGAGTGGTGATTGTGTGTGTGTGTGTGAGTGGTGATTGTGTGTGTGTGTGTGTGGTGATTGTGTGTGTGTGTGTGTGAGTGGTGATTGTGTGTGTGTGTGTGTGTGTGTGTGAGTGTGAGTGGTGATTGTGTGTGTGTGTGTGTGAGTGGTGATTGTGTGTGTGTGTGTGAGTGGTGATTGTGTGTGTGTGGTGATTGTGTGTGTGTGTGTGTGGTGATTGTGTGTGTGTGTGTGTGGTGATTGTGTGTGTGTGTGTGTGAGTGGTCATTGCGTGTGTGTGTGTGTGGTGATTGTGTGTGTGTGTGTGTGTGTGTGTGTGGTGATTGTGTGTGTGTGTGTGTGTGAGTGGTGATTGTGTGTGTGTGTGTGTGAGTGTGTGTGTAAAGACAGGCTCAGAGACAGTTTTTTGCTCATGGGAAATTGATGTTGGCCACTCCACACTGTGCAGTGGCTCCTGGTATATCACCTGATCAGAGACCTCCATCGGTCTCACCTTTCACAATTCAGCTTGCACATTTTGTACAGAACTTTCCATAAATTAATAATCAGCTGTTCTCCTCCAGAGAATACATTTGGCATCCTGTATAAAATGAAACAGCAGAACAGTATATTCTCAAAGACCAGGTCATAACTCATGCTCAGAACTGTTGGTTTTCCACCCTCCCTTTACCTGAGAGTCAGGCGTGAAGACAGACCAGCCACGCAGTAGCACTCAGTTGATTACCCGGGAGAAAAAAAAAACCAGGGCCAGATTTCATTATCGCTGCCGACCCCTTCTTCATTGGAAGATTAATAAATAATAAATAAATAAATAAATAAATAAATAAATAAATAAATAAATAAATAATAAATAAATAAATAAATAAATAAATAAATAAATAAATAAATAAATAAATAAATAAATAAATTTAAAAATAAATAAATAAATAAATAAATAAATAAATAAATAATCTGTGATATTTTAAGTGTTTTTATTATATCATTGTCAAATTAATTTCTTTTTTGTTCAAAGAAATGGCTTCATTTTATTTACAAAAATGCAATTCAGGGATATCAAACCGAAATCCCTGCGTCAGTTTTTTTGTGTTTGTTTCAGTACCAGGGGGACCAATCAGGGGGATGCTTCTCTCACCCAGTCAGAGGCTCCTGCAGGGACTGTCTGAAAACTGGCAGACCGGAGTTTAAAAAGCGTCTGAAGCGTGAACGTGGGTGCTCATGGCTTACCCCCTCCGTGCTGCAGTCCCTGTCTGCCTGAGCAGCGCGGCTGCAGTGGAAGGAGGTCTGGGGTTACATTATTTATGGACGTCGCCGTCCTGGCATCCTACCGTATCCGTTTCCAAGCGCAACCTGACCACTGGAGATCAAAGGAGGAGAGGACGCTGGTTCGGAAATAATCGGCTCATTCCTAGGCCCACTGAAACAGCTCCTAACCGCATCCAGCGCATTGTATTTGCAGGCTCAACATCTCAGGAAGATCAGGAAAATTAAAAAACAGGCTAGATAAATGCATAAGTGCAGACGAGACACCAATAATTCAATCACAACTGTCACGCTCTTGTATTAAATAAACAAACGGTTTAAACCGTTGAGATCAGCTGCGGTTGGCGCTGTAGCCATCTCCTCTGCTGCTGCAGCAGGCTGATAGATCGTAATCAGCGACAGGAACTCCGCCAGAGCCCACAGGAGTCACGTGACCCATAACAGGGCGCACTGTGTGGCTGTGATCCCGGACGAGACCCCTCGCTCTGAGAATACGGCGTTAAGAGGCTGTCTGACATCTGCTAGGGATCTGAAACGGGCCGCTGTTCAAACGGGCCGCTCGTTCAAACGATCAGAGGATCAGGTTCCCATTCCAATGCCCGTGTGGCTCCTCCGTCCCCATCGCACTCTGTGCGAGAGCCCGGCTTTCTGGGGGATTATACCGGTTTAATAATAATGCCCAGGATTAATGATGCTTTGGTTTCAGTGTTTCCACTGCTATAATCCCACCATGAGCTGATTTCATTACACTTAACGGAGTGTTTTCGTTCAGCTCCCCCACTGGCTGGTCGGGGAACTGCAGCCACACCTGGCCCAGATTTACAGACTCAGTGCAGGGAGGGTGGGGCTCTGCAGGGTGTGGCTGAGCGTGAACCCTGACTCTGCAAAATCAGCACACAAATCATCCTGTGTACTGGGGCCACGCCCCTCCCAGGGTTGCCTGGCAACCACATGTAGAGCAATCCCACGCGGTTCTGCGAGGCCACGTTTGACTGCAGTCAGGAGGGGGGAAACGGGGCTTTCAGCCTCATAATCGAGTCAGGAATTTGTGCAATGCTGCTCGGGTTTTCTGGCAGGGGAAATACTGTACATACAGTATTCAGCTGACTGTGGGATTTTTATTTGCTTCTGCGGACAAATTTCCCTTTTTTAAATGCATCTATTGCCGGGGAAGAAGAGTGGTGATTTATCATGAGCTGCGTCTCTGAGCCCTGAGCCCTGAGCACTTCCAGGCTGGCCCTGAAACTAAAACGGAAATGCTGATGAGCCCCGGCCCTGGTGCTGGGCATGAGGGACTGGGGAGGGTATCTGGGCAGGCTCCTGAGGGGGGTGTGGTGTGGCTCTGATCGCAGTATTGGTGACACAGGGACGTGTGTGTGTCCTGATATGCAGCGTGGACTGGGTGTGTGTGTGTGTGTGTGTGTGTGTGTGTGTGGCGCAGGTGGGAGTGTAATGTGAGCCCTGACTGCCCAAGAGCCGGAGAAGACAGAAGTAGAAAATGGCGGCTCTCTACCGGCTATCTCTGGGCTCCGCTCTCCCCTCGCCTTTAAACTCCAATCGCAATCACAATCTCTGGACTACAAGTACCATGATGCACTCTGTGTGAAATATGTCAGCCTCATGCCAGGACTCCAGGTTTGTCCTGAATGAGGAGATAAAGCAGCTCCAGCCCCGCCGTCTCCCTCCCCTCCCTCCCTACCGAGGCCAGCACCATCAGTCATGTTTATTTCAGGCTTGTTAGAGGACACCTCACTCGCCTGTGCGTGGGGGGGCTGGCCTGGGCTTCAGGGCTCAATTTGGGGTGGCCTACTTCTGCCTCTTCACTGTTGAGGGGAGGGAGGGGGCTGGGTATAAGGGATTAGAATGTGGGGGGGGGGGGGGGGGGCTACTTGCGCTCACAGGACAGCAGAGGGGTTAGCGGTCGATAAGGCCCGAAAGGGTTTGGGTTAGGGTTAGGGTCAGAGGCGCCTCCGACGCTTAAACAGCTCCGTCTGTAACTGCAGTCATTTTGGGTGGGTTTGCTCAGCAGCCATTGAGGTGCTAGATACTATTTATCTTTTTGGCAAACTAAAAAGCAGGTACACTTCAGTGGTAGGAAACTGAATCATGTGGGGGCCTTTAAGGGCCTTGCTCAAGGGCCCAACAGCTGTGCAGATCTTATTGTGGGCTTGAACCAGTCACGTACCTTAGCCACAAGGCTATGGCTGTATAGGCTGCCCCATTTTACTTTTTGGAAGGCGTTTGGTAGCTGCCATACAAGCGGGACCTGCAGAGGCCATGTGTGGTGAGGACTGGAGGTGTTCAGTAATGGCCTCCAGAGACTGCCCACCCCCGTCCTACCAAGGACACCCGCCCACTGACCGTGCGGATTCCTGCCTGACGTTCTCTCAGCCGCGGGGCGAGGTCGGCCAGCCCACACCAGCCCGTTGTTTATTTATATTTCCCCTATCGCTGAGGAGCGGCAGCTGTCCCACAATGCCTTCGGCTTGCGTTTGAGATGTCCCTTCGGCCTTGTGCTGTGTGAAATGCGCTCGCAAATCTCCGTGCCCTCGCCGTACACCAGGAGCTCTGTGTCTGCTGAGAATCAAGGCCCTCGAAACGCAGACGTGTGACCGTTCCTGATTTCTGGACTTTAATAAGTCATCTGTGCAGTCAATGTAGGTCTGCTCAAGTCCCTGAAATGCTTTCAAAAGGTATACTTGATATACTGTATGTACACTTGCATGCCTTCAGGATACGCAAACAAAATGTAATCTACAACAAACAGAATGAGCTCTGTGGACATTGTTAGTCAGTTTTCTTAACATACTTTTACATATACATATTTTTAGTTTTCAGTCAAATATGGGCCTCCCGGGGACAGGGGTGTTTGTATGAACAAATACCCCCATTCCATGGAATTCAGGTTCTAATACTTAGTATTATTATTATCATTCTTCATTTTTGCATTTGATTCCAGGGCTGGGTACTATGCAGTGCAACACAGTTTTCACTGTAATGGGATGTTTACATGCCTACAAATCACCAATTATAACCTTAAGGCCTAGATTCTCAAATATGGTCCTTGAGGGCAGTGGCACTGCTGAATTCCTTCCTCCATGAGTTAAATCGAAGCACACTGACTATTCTACCTGGGGTCCGACTTACAAAACATACAACCGCCGAGGGGATCCCTGGACAATTCCTGGACAACAGGGCCTATCAGGGACCTGAGGCTCAGCCCGGGACGGTAGAACTGTTCCTCCTCAGTGTGGGTCCGTCACACAAGCAACACTGTGTCGCGCTCCAGCAGGGACAGGCTGGCACGGAGAGAGAGGCCCGGCGTGTGACTGATGACCCAGCTGAGGCGTCTCACGTGTGGGAGGGTATTTTGACTAGCTGCGCTTCAGATCTCCTTTTAAAAAAAAGAACAGGATTTGCAACATTTTTGCAAGACCTCATGCACGTGAAGGTATGTCACAGCCTCAAACAAATATGACAGAAATGCTCTCTGATAAGGAATATTGTATACTGTCCCTCAACGTTTCTCTCTATACCCAGCTGAGGGACAGTATAGACTGTATGGCTTTATCCGTTACCTATATAACTCATACTTGGAGAAGCACATTGTTTTTACATTGTTTGTGTGATACGGCAGTCTCAACAAACACCCCCTGGGTTTTTTGTAAACAACAAACTGTAATGTAAATAACGATAATACCTTGTGAATATTCCAGTGCCCCCTCTCTCTCTCTCTGAACACCCACAATCCCTGGCGCCAGGCCACCATCCCTTTCTCCGCCCACTGCAGCAGTGATTGGCCACTGGCCAGAGGACACCTGGAACCTGATGATGTCACCACCTGCCCCGTCAGCAGAGACAGCACTAGCTGTGGTCTGTACATCAGAGCAGATGGATCATCAGATAGATAGACCAGATAGCATTTATTTAGAGCTTTTCTCGACACTCAAATCTGAAAACACGCCTCAACCGCCATTGAGCGGCCATTTTGTGCCAGAACGCACACAGCATACCGTTTTTAGCCAATAAAATCAGGGGATGATTGGGTGGCAGGTTGAAAGAGCCAGTTTGGGAATTGAGCCAGGACACCAGAGAACCCCCAAGGCTTTGTGAAGAGTGTCATGGGATCCTTAATGACCACAGTGAGTCAGGATCTCAGTTTATCCCAACGTCTCATCCCAAAGAGCACATTATGGCCCCCATAGGTTTTTTTCTGGAGAGACACAACAGCGTGACTCAGGCCTCTGATGGAGGAAACAGCACAGATTCGCTGGAGTTGCCTGGCCAATAAGAGTGCAGAGAACAGAGACTCAGTGTATTTAAGAACAGGGTATGGAAGGAATGCAGTTCAGTACATACAACTCTGAAGAATCTGCGCTGTCACAGACGATGTGTTTTGTGTTTGTATGAAAAATAGTAGCGCAGAAAAATCTGCGCCCTGAAAAAGCGCATATCGCTTGTTTTGAAGGGAGCTGTTGGCTAGTTCTGCCCTGACTCTGCTAGCTCTGGACCCACCCCACGGTGACGTAATGCGGCCCTAACAGGGTGCTGTGCTGTAGGCTAGCACCTGGGCACTGCCCAGCCTGCTCCCAGACTGGAACTTTTCTCTCTGTGCTGCTAATTAAGCTTTGAATACACAGATGATGCCATCGTTGTTTTCCTGCTCAACGCTGAAACATGCAAGCACCTAAATATAAATATGAAAAATTCAGCTCAAGCTAGGTTTTGAAACAGCTGGTAGCAGTTCAGACCAGCTCCCAGCCCAACATGGTTTAGCTGGTTGACCAGTTCATACCCAGCTAGACCAGCATTATGACCAGCTTGCCCACGCTGGTTGACCAGCTCATACTCAGCTTGACCAGCTCAATTTTCAAGCTTTGGCAGCAGGGATGTCTCGAGGCAAAAACACAGGACTGAAATGGACAAGCGTGTTATTTTCATAAGGCTGAACCTACTTGTGTTTACGGTTTAAAAGTG
Source organism: Conger conger (assembly GCF_963514075.1). Taxonomy (NCBI): domain Eukaryota; kingdom Metazoa; phylum Chordata; class Actinopteri; order Anguilliformes; family Congridae; genus Conger; species Conger conger. The sequence continues at coordinate 31,507,176 of NC_083777.1, read as the reverse complement.
TGACAGACTGTAGGGCACTAACACAAGTAGGCTACTAGGCTATTCTAGGCCATTATCTATTCCCTGTGCAGGAGGGTAACCTCACCTTGTTTGCGCGTTGGAACTGGTAATTTAACAGAGTGACAGTTCGCACATTAAAAATTAAAACAAACATCACGCTTGAACACAAACTGTCTCCCTGGTGGACATAGAAGTCTCTAGTGATGACAACCCCTTCTAAGTAGGGTCGAATAAAAGAATATGGAACATGACAAGTCTCTGTCTGTGGAAAACTGAAAGCTCGATGATGGAATTGCACATGCCAGGAGCTGTAGGCTACACAGAGCAGTTGTGTCATTATCAACAACCTGCTTTCCATGTTGAGATGAAAGATACACAACAAATTGATCAAACAAACCATTATTTCCTGTGCCTTATAGCTGTAAACTTATACAAACTGTAAATTCAGATACCCTATCTTTCTAAATCGTTTAACAAAAAATAAGTAAAATAATTTAAGTATTTTAGTCTTACATTTAGACTTAAAATCGTATTTCTATAACTTTTTTGCTAAGATGCACAAAAAATACTGCCAATAAATGTTTGACTCATTTCAAGCTAATATTTTCTTCTTGACAGCAACAAAAAAAGATCTTGAGTCTAATCACATGACTGCAGACGCTTGATAAGACAGGAACCGTTCGCAGTGCGGATGTCAGGCTCTCTTGGCCTCAGACTGGGACAGCGCTGCAGCAGTGAGAGGGACTGAGAGCCTTAATCACGCGCCCCCTCCGTCCTGGAGGAGGCACAAACACAAACACAAACACAGAACCAAGCGGCCAGGTCACAGTTCTGGAGTAAGCACAAACACAAACACAAACACAGAACCAAGCGGCCAGGTCACAGTTCTGGAGTAAGCACAAACACAAACACAAACACAGAACCAAGCGGCCAGGTCACAGTTCCAGAATAGAGGCTGACATCGAACTTTATTCCCATCCGCACTGTCATAGATGAGGAAAATTGTGATCATCCCTGCAGAATGACTAAAATGAGCACTAATGAACTCAAGAGATATTACTTTATTTATACCCCTGGGGATCAGACAAAATGCATCTGAACCTAATACGATTCTCATATCATTCTGATATTATTTTTGTCTATTTTCTGTTTAAATATTAAAAATGTAGGCTATCCAATTTATATCTTACTGCAAGTCATCTCATAACATATGGCAGATAGAAGCGAGAAATCTTTTTAGATATTCACATGGGTCTCTCACTTCATTCACACGGACACTGCATTCTCCACGCAGACACAAACACAGGTCAGAGACTGAGGTGCAGCAACCAAACTCCCAAGAGGGGGCACATTTTAAATATCTCGTTCGCACTGTTTGTCATTGTTGATATTATATTTTGTATAACTATATAATTCACTTTGCTTATTTTTTTTATATAGGGGATCACTTTACATACAGTGTGTTGGTATAGCGGGATATTCGCTGATTAAATCATGTTACTCCAAGTGGGTTACGCCTAGAACAACAGCTCCCAAATAGCACTGAAAGCAATCCTCTGATTATAATCCCCCAAAATGCCACACAATAAGACCACACAGGAGGTCTGTCTTGCAATCTATATACGTATGCATGAGAAGTCAATAATGACTGAGAGACCAGGCATCTAGATTATTTTAGGCTTCTGCAAAGTATGCAAGTAACAAAATCACCCAACCACCCCCACTCCAAACTCTCTGGCCTCCGTCGTCCTGTGCTTGCTGGAGACGGTGTTTGCTGGACCAGGGGTGTCAGTTTCTGCTCCCGCTCTGCTGCAGTGCCCGCAGGCTCTTCTGGTTTCCGCTCAATCAGCAGCAAATGAAGTCCCTGAAAAACCAGAATTCACCCCCCCGAGTGCTGGGTTTATGGCCCCGTGAGCTTGACCCCCCTGCCTGTTTGCATGGCGCAGGACACACGGGCTCCAGCCTCCACCGCTGAACCAGGCGCAGGAGCAGCCCATGGCCGGGAGGTAAGGGGGGGCCACTTCCTGTCTGAGGGGCCGTGAACAGGAAGTCTTGAGGAAAGCGAGAGCTTAAGGAATTTATTAAAAAAACTTTATAAACTTTATTGCAGATAAAACTTTCTTTAACGAGACGTCATCCGGACAATTAAACCGCCACAAGCTAGAGTTTTATGGAGCAGATTAACACATCCCCTGCCAGAAAAGGAGAGACATTTTGTCCACAAATATAAAGAGCGATAATGTGTCAAAGGGGCATGATTTTACCCTCTGCTCGATGGCGGTAGACCCCTGGACTACGCTTCTGAAGGGTGCCCAGTGATGATGTCGAGGCATTGCCTTAATTTAGGTGCAGAGTAGTGATCAGTGCTGTCCCTGCTTTTATAAAGTACACTGAACACTTCCCTCCCCTTACCCCCACTCCATCTCCCCCTCCTCCACTCTTTCTCTCTCCCTGCTCCCCCTCCCTTTTACCTTCTCCTTTAACACCCCCCTCCCTTTTACCCCTTCTCCTTTAACACAAACTGAACAATATCCGCTCTCTCCCCATCTATTTATCTCTCTCTTGCTTTCTCCCTCTCAATATCCTCACTAACCATCCCCCCACCGCC
>NC_083777.1:31484568-31499568 GCF_963514075.1 Conger conger | reverse complement strand
CCGTCGTTGTTTGAGCCAAAGTGGACTTCATGGGAGACGACCAAGGAGGACACCACTGTTGAAAGCAAATCATAAAAAGGCGAGACTGGAATTTGCCAAAATGCATATTGACAAGCCACAAAGCTTCTGGGAGAATGTCCTTTGGACAGATGAGACAAAACTGGAGCTTTTTGGCAAGGCACATCAACTCTATGTTCACAGATGCAAAAATGAAGCATACCAAGAAAAGAACACTGTCCCTACTGTGAAACATGGAGGTTATGTTCTGGGGCTGCTTTGCTGCATCTGGCACAGGGTGTCTTGAATCTGTGCAGGGTACAATGAAATCTCAAGACTATCAAGGCATTCTGGAGAGAAATGTGCTGCCTAGTGTCAGAAAGCTTGGTCTCAGTTGCAGGTCATGGGTCTTCCAACAGGATAATGACCCAAAACGCACAGCTAAAAACACCCAAGAATGGCTAAAGGCAAAACATTGGACTATTCTGAAGTGGCCTTCTATGAGCCCTGATCTAAATCCTATTGAACATCTGTGGAAGGAGCTGAAACATGCCGTCTGGAGAAGGCACCCTTCAAACCTGAGACAACTGGAGCAGTTTGTTCACGGGGAGTGGGCCAAAATACCTGTTGACAGGTGCAGAAGTCTCATTGACAGTTACAGAAATCGTTTGATTGCAGTGATTGCCTCAAAAGGTTGTGCAACAAAATATTAAGTTAAGGGTACCATCATTTTTGTCCAGGCCTGTTTCATTAGTTTGTTTTTTAAAATGATTCTGTTGAACCACAATTCAAAAGCAATGTCTGATTTTCATTGGTTAATTTTCAGTACATTTTTATTTATTATTACTTTTGTCAGTTTCAAGTTATTTCAGTGACCACTGTGGGTTTTTCTTTCATTAACAGATGGGTACCAACAATTTTGTCCACGTGTGTACATAGTCATCTATACACAGATACAGGCAGTCATCTATACAGAAGAGTACATCATATCTTCTGCACACACAGGGCTACAAGAACCCTCACGTTTCCTGAGATATCATCCTCCTTTATGCTTAGTCATTTACCAGACAATCTTATCCAGGGCAGAGAGTGAAGGTCCACAAACGTGGGGTAGGCAGGTGGGCTAGTGGAAAATAACTGTGAAACACTGCAACTGTGTGACGAATACTGGAAAATAAAAACAAAAAACACAAAATAATACAAAAAAATAAAATAAAAAGATTATGTAAACACCAGAAACAATACTATTTTTTGAACTCAGTCATAAATTACGTCACTACCATAGAATGTAACTTAAGTGCAATAGTGTATGTGTGTAATACTCTGCTGATTCTATGGTACCTATGGTTCCTGGTGACTCCATGATGCATATTAATATTTCTCATTAAATTATCAGATTTTTTAAAAATCTAAAAATGAGCTGTGCTCTGTCTCACAAAGCAGGATTATGGAGTTACCAGGATAACGGCACTTAACCCAGAGTCCTCCCCGAATCCTCCCCGATCTGGGTCATGGACAGAAGTAAAAAGAGCTGTTCAGCATTATTGCGATTATCCAGTCAACTGAGTGTGTGTGCATGTGTGTGCGAGTCGGTGAGTGTGTGTTTGTGTGTGTAGAGTTTTGCACACCCCCTCCTCACCCTCAGTAACGTGGTGGCCGTAGATGACCGTCCACTGAAGGACTACATTTCCCATGACTGAGCTTGTCTGGTGTATTGGACCACATGAAATACTGTCAGAAAGTGCAAGCCCCACCTTTTGGCCCTCTTGGTCGGCTCGACACAGATTTGTCCCAGGTCTACAGATGAGCACTGCTGGCCACTTGACAGGAGTGCACTGCATTCCCAGCTAGGGTTGTGGTTACAGTAATTCTATTACAGTGCAGTCTGTCATTTCAGGAAACAAAATTAAATTTACTTAATGAACTGATCCTATTCCTGTATAATTCTCTGGGGATGTAAATGATTGGAATTAACCCTATGAAGGGGCTCCAGCCAAATCCCATGAGGTTTCGGCTTTGGTTGAGAAAATCAAGAAAGTTGTGAAAATCTATAAACAATAGCATAGCAAAGTCTGGCAATGGGAATATGTAGCCCTAGGCCAAATTTGCAGTTCTACATGAGTTCAATCACCATGAGTGTGGTATTCATGATGTCCAGCGATAGGGTGGCAAGGGTAATGTAGCGGTTTCCCATTCATTGAGGAAATTAAACCCTGCTGGCAAATCTCTCAGATAAATAATGGTTCCGATAATTGAGAGGCTCTTGGCAGGTGAAAGGCCTTGTCTTGTCACTGCTCCTAGATCTACGGGATCAGTCTAGTCCAATTCCAGCTGGTTCAGGCACACAGCCAGCTAGCTTAGTACACTTGCCATTCAGCCAGTTTGATTGATACGGTGCCCTCGTAACATTTGGCTAAACTTCACACTCTGGGGAATGTAAGATGCTCATGCTTATGCCAAGCAGGCTAATAGTTATTTAGACATTGCTATTTACGCACTGCTGCATCTACGGTCAACAGACCTGCATATTTTAAGAAGGAATTACCTTTGCTTACAAGCTTGTGAGATGCATTAATCTCATTCATGCATCATTTGGGGCCCATCCATGCACGAGAACAGACCCTTAAAAGATACCAGACTGTGGGGCCCATCCATGCGCTACAACACTGCCTAAACAGGATGAGCCCTCCAGCAGGCCACTGAAGTTTGAATCATCTCCTGAAAATGTAATTAAGAGTGATACAAGAACCATACAGATCTGATGCTTAGAGGTACCAGGAACTCCTGTAGATGACTAATAGGAAGGACCAAAAAGAAGCCCAAGCAATGTAGTTGATGATCTGGTCGGTCTATAATACTTGCAACAGTTTATCCTACAGCTGTACAGAAAGAATGTAGGAGTTGACAATCTGGTTGATTTACGATACTTGTGACAGTACCGATCCTAAATCTGGACAAACGGAATGCATGAGTTGAATATCTGTTTGGTTTATAAAGCCTGTCCTGGAGCTCCGCGGCTCTCCCTTTGTAGAACATGACCGCAGCGGGCTGTTAGCCTCCTGTGTGTAAACATTACACTACATAACATTACATTAATGGCATTTGGCAGACGCTCTTATCCAGAACGACGTACAGTTGATTAGACTAAGCAGGACACAATCCTCCCCTGGAGCAATGCAGGGTTAAGGGCCTTGCTCAAGGGCCCAGCGGCTGTGCGGATCTTATTGTGGCTACACCGGGATTAGAACCAACGACCTTGCGTGTCCCAGTCAGGCTACATTTCACACAGTCGCTGCGACTTTTTAGGCCAATCCCCTGGTAATTGTAATTTAGCGCCCATCCAGTAGCAAAAATACCCAGCTAGCTAGGACTGAGGCGCTTTATTTTAAAACTATCCAGTTTGTTAGTCGGAGCTACAAATTTGTGGGATTTAAGTAGCGTGCTATGCAGGCAGTATCAAGGCTACCATACATTAATACATGTTAATATTTTTGTCGTTTTTCTATTTTTTACGGAAATTACGACAACAGCGCACATGAAAAAATATCTTTAAATATACTTTTACAAGAAATTATATGACATATAATACAATATAAAATTAGTCTGAAGACAAATATTGTAAATTAGGACATTGTGTCTCAATATGAGCGTAACGGTAAATAGTTTCACACAGGCATTTATTAAGGCACCTACTCCCTGCGTCCGCTTTCAGAAAACCCCGTCGCACGCCTTGGAAGTCCTCTTCTCATGATCCGCCATTAGCAAGAGGCTTGTGGTGAGTTAGAGCTCTCGACATAAAGGAATAAATGTTATGATTTTTTGGTAGTTATTGGGTATCTAACTGTCACTAATCGAAATCCACGCACTATTTGTTCCATTTTGCAGGTGGATTCGATTGCAAAATGCAGATTTTCGTGAAAACCCTTACGGGGAAAACTATAACCCTTGAGGTGGGTACTCCGGCCGGTTATCCCGCTAGCTAGCATGTACCATCAGTCAAGTCCACACTTAACATACTTAAATTGAATGATCTTACGTTCTGAAGCTGCCTGTCCCAAATGTTAACATTACAATTTATTCAATATACATTTAAATTGACCGATGTTTTGATAGTTACTGTGGTTCTGTGGTAGGGGGCGAAGATTTATAACTTACACGTGTCTGGCTAACGTTAGCCAAATTAACTAGTCGTAGCTGGCTATGGTGTATTGGGCCTACCTACATTATCGCGTTCATGTTGCATACGTATTATAACGTTAAGATTAAGTTGACCAACAGATAGTGAGACTGTCTATATAGCCAGCCAGCAAGCTTGCTACAGTAATTTCCACATCCTGGTATGCTCCTTGGCTAACTGGTCCATGATGCGATGTATCGTGGCTTCCAAGCAATTGGTCTTTTCACATGGTTTAATGCCCAATGTTGTTTGGCTATCATCCTAGTGTTTATTTAGCTTTATATGCTGCATAAGTGTCTTGTAAATGTTACTGAGCGGGGAGTAACTAGGAGACACCAGGACTTTGTCAGCAGCTCAAGGTGGGATAATGTGTTTGTGAGCAGTTGTGAGACTGATGCGACTCTAGCTATGTATTTAATGTTCGCAGAATCGCAGTAGAAGTAAATTGATGTGTTTCTTTACATTTTAGGTTTAAAATTCAATTTACCTTTCAGGTTGAGCCTTCAGATACCATCGAAAATGTCAAGGCCAAGATCCAAGACAAAGAAGGTGATTTGTGTTCTGGACACCCGTTTCTGTAACGCCTCTTACAATTGGGGGGGGGGGGGGGTGTGTGTATTTGGAGCATCGAATCTGAGTTCTTACTGGTCAAACTCTTCTCAGGCATCCCACCTGATCAGCAGAGGTTGATCTTCGCTGGGAAGCAGCTGGAAGATGGACGCACTCTGTCTGACTACAACATTCAGAAGGTGAGTGCCTGCAGACCCTGAACGCTAGTCTGTCTTCTGAGTCGCAACGCACACTCTTGTAACAGCAGTGTGGGTTTGGGGAAGCACCAGAGGGGTGTTTCACAAAGCAGGATTACGGAGTTATGGAAGCACTAAGCTGTTTTCCATGAATGGCAGTAATGTGGTAGAAAATGGTGCAGCTCCTATTGAACTGCGTGGCTTCTAAAAAGTGGGTTAGGGTCAGGTTTGGGTTACTGGTGATTTGTGTGTGTGGGGTTAGAGACAGGTTTGGGTTACTGGTGATGTGTCTGTGTGGGGTTAGAGACAGGTTTGGGTTACTGGTGGTTGTCTGTGGGGTTAGGGACAGGTTTAGGTTACTGGTGGTTATGTCTGTGGGGTTGGGGACAGGTTTGTGTTTGATGTGCCTGGGCAATGTTAGCGTAGCGGTAGCTGCCCACGGCGGGGTCCTGACTGACCGGGGCGGGTTTGGCCTCCAGGAGTCCACGCTGCACCTGGTGCTGAGGCTGCGCGGCGGGGCGAAGAAGAGGAAGAAGAAGTCCTACACCACGCCCAAGAAGAACAAACACAAGAGGAAGAAGGTCAAGCTCGCCGTGCTCAAGTACTACAAGGTGAAAGTCTCTACCGCCGTCTCGCTAGGAGGGGAGCCGTGGATCTGCCTGTGCCATCGTGGAACTGTGATCTAACGTAACTTCCTGAGCGTGTCTCTGCAGCAGTACAGTGCTGAAGTAATTAAGTCTGAAAGTAATCAAATTTAGGGTGGGGGGGGGGGAAAAGTGGTGAATGGTAACACTGGTACTTCACTCCTAAACCTACAAAGTACATGATCAATAGCGTGATCAATATTAACAAGTTTGTTTTGGATTCTCCCCTTGCATTGACAGTTCTGGAGCAGATGGGGCAACCTGTCTAATTGGGTCAGAAGTTTTGACGACCCTGTGGTTGTGTAGTTGCTGATTGGTTGCCGAGTGGTTGTGTGGTTGCTGATTGGTTGCTGAGTGGTTGTGTGGTTGCTGATTGGTTGCTCTTTGGCTGTCGCAGGTGGACGAGAACGGGAAGATTCACCGTCTGCGGCGGGAGTGCCCGGCTGATGAGTGTGGTGCCGGCGTGTTCATGGCCAGCCACTTCGACAGGCAGTACTGCGGCAAGTGCTGCCTGACCTACTGCTTCAGCAATCCCGAGGAAAAGTGAGCCCAGGACTGTATTCAATAAAGCCTTCACACCCATCCGCCGTGTCCGAGTCTTTCTGTGAGCCCTGCTCCTGTTCGAGCTGAACTCCACACCCATCCGCCCTGTCCGAGTCTTTCTGTCAGCCCTGCTCCTGTTCGAGCTGAAACCTGCGCGAAATTTAACATGCCAGTGTGCTAGGTGTGGTTCCAGGGGAATCTGTGGGTCACCGACTCCCATGCACTAGGTACTCCGTTACATTACATTAGTCATTATCCAGAGAGATGTACAATAAGTACAAAGTGCATACCCATAACCAGGGGTAAGTGCGCTGAAAGACCCTAGAGGGAAGTACAGTTCCAAATGCGACAAGAAAAGTTGGGAGGGCTTTCACATGCAGAATGTAGTAGATGATCAACAGTGGAGAGGGCATTAAAATGCAACCCCTCCGAAGCAGGGTGAACTTTAACATGATGTTTACCCTAGCGATGAACTGTCTGTTTTGCTGGGCTGAGGTTTGTGTGTTTATTCCAGTTGTCTGGCTAATTTTTAAAAACGCTGTGACCCTTTCAGACCAGCTAGGTGGAAGTGGAGTGTGTGCTTCACGTTGAAAATAAACTTTAAATAAAATAAATGAATTTACTACTGACTGACGCCTCGGCCATCCTGACTGCCAATGCTGAAGAGTTTTCGGGTGACGACATGCATAATCGTTTCTCTTCTGGCAACTGGTGCGGTTAATTTTATAGCAGCAATACATTCTGCCAAATACACCTCAAACTGCGTTTACACAGCCCTTCTACAATAATGTCTCAGCTGTGGTGAGATTGTATTCTGTGACGGAACCAATTGGCACATTAGTCACTCATCAGGGAGGCAACTTGGGGATACTTTTCTGATATTTCTCACTACATGATCCACGCATATTGTTAATATTTTCTAGATAAGCTAGCCATTATCATTTAAAAAAAGCATTACTGTTTAACTAAAATGGCTGATTTGTGACATCACTTTCACATCAGAATGCAAGGACAGAATATGGTCCAATTCAACTCAATCAGAAAATCCAGCATGCTGGTTCTTTGGTCAGAAGGCAATAACTAATTTTAAGCTTTTTATTTCAAATTCCATATCAAAAATTTAACGCTATTAGGCCTATTAACACTAGTAAGTAGGGGGCTCCTAGCATGGTGAGAAATCAGGAAATAAATCCTTTATTAGGAACACTATACTAATATTGGGTAGGGCCTCCCTTTGCTCTCAAAACAGCCTCAATTAATTATGGCATGGATTCCACAAGATGTACAGAGTGGTTATCTGAGTTACCGTAGCCTTTCTGTCAGCTCAAACCAGTCTGGCCATTTCCATTGACCTCTCTCAACAAGGCGTTTACGTCGGCAGAACTGCCACTCACTGAATGTTTTTTTTGTTTTTAACACCATTTTTGAGTAAACTGAAAATCCCAGGATATCAGCAGTTACAGAAATACTCAAACTAGACTGGCACCAAGAATCATGCCACAGTTAAAATCACTGAGATCAGATTTCTCCCCCATTGTGATGGCTAATGTGAACATTAACTGAGGCTCCTGACCCATATCTGCATGATTTTGTGCATTGCACTGCTTCCACATAATTGACTGATCAGATAATCTCATGAATAAATAGGTGTACAGGTGTTGAACCGCTTAAATGTAAATAAAATCAAACGTGAAGTGTAAAAAAAAAAACAAAAAAAAAAAACGTTTTGTTATTAGTGATTTTAAGATAATAGCAAAAATAACAAAAATAGGCCGTGAAAATAAAGCCCAAATTAAATTTGTATGCCAACCAGTCAAGCGAATAAAACGAAAACCGTCAAATGTGGATAAAATTCCAATATGGCAACCCCGCTGTGACTTCGTTATGCACATGCGTACACGATATGCGAAACCGTGCCCTAAATGCAGCCATGTTTGTGGGGTTTCTAGACCGCGTCTGCGTAGTGCTGCCAGCCTGCCACGCTAACATTGAATGGAACTGTACACACGGTATTACTTAGTTAAACGAGTTATTTAGTTGTACAAGTGACTGTATGCACCCTAATCACCAACTACTCTAGCTATTGATCTTAAATATTACTTACGATGGCGTCATCAGAGCTTCGGAAGGAGTTGGAGGACTACCTGAAAAATCTTAATATCGAAACTGTTTGCGTGGAGCACCCAGAGGTAACAATGAATCACGAACAGCTACTTTAATGCTTATATTTCATTTCACAGTATATGGTAATATGGCACCGTTATAACGTCTCTAGGGCATTTGTTTCAGATCGGCAACATTTGAGGACTTCTAGCTAATGATAATGGCCAGGTGCGAGATTAATTGCGCTACACTTATTTGCATTTTCCCAGATCGACTTATAAAGCAGTAACTTACGGCGTCAGAAGCGAACATTCAACACTGACAGAGTCAGGGGTCTTCCTCTTCCGAGTGCCATTAAAACAAGACTGTGACAGTTAGCGGTAGGGTGGGAGCATATTCTTCAGCATATGTTGGTGTCCGTCTGTGCACGTGTCTGCGCAGTGCATGCGCCGACTACGAAGCAAAGGGAAGATAATACGTAGCGAACAAAAATCAGTGCATCCTAATAACACTGGAGTGCGAATGCATAGTGGGGAAGCGATAGGTTTGCAGTGGTTGCGATGAAACATGTCTGGTGCTGTTGAAATGTAGGAATTCCTGCAGTGGTGCTATACCCTAAATGAACACCTGGTGGAGCTAGATGTCATTGTTATTTTCTTGTTAACACTAAAACTTTGGTGTAAAATGTTAATTGTTGTCATCTAATTTAATGACGGTTTTAATTTAGGAGTGGACCTATATCTGCATCGATTTACTTTAATGTTAAACGTGAATCTCAACTGTGGTCTTATGAGTAAACAACTATTGAGGTTTATCTTAAATTTAAAAAATGAGTTCTGTCCACAGATATCATAAGACGGTAGGTATAGAGCTCTCCTCTCAGACTTCCATATCTCATATCATAAATTTACTGTATTTGTATTTGTTATTAGTTTTAGCATTTCAAAAAATGCATATGCAGGATTTTTCTGCCACCAGTTACCCTGGCTCAATCAGCTAATTAGCCATAATGCACCATGATGGATTCACTCATAAATTAGACCACAATAAAATACTGCAAGACAAGAACATTTATCAGCTGCTGTTTATATCACGGAATGTGAATCTAACCGACAGATCGAGTGAATTATTGGAGTAATAAAAACATTATGCTTGGCATTCAGAGCAGAAGTTGGTCTGAAAACCAGGAAAAGATAAGACCCACCTTGCCCATCTCTGTTCCAGATAGAACCATAACATTCTAACACTCTGGTCTCTAACCCTGGTCCTGGAGAGCTACAGGGTCTGCTGGTTTTCGTTCTTACTCTGCACTTCATTAATCGATTAGAGCAGTCGATTACGCAGTAAACCTCACCTGGTTACCTGGATCTCAACAAGGTGCTGATTTTAAGGTGAAAACAAAAACCAGCAGACCCAGTAGCTCTCCAGGACCAGGGGTCGGAGACCGTTCGCCAGTGTTCTCTCTCGACACGTTCTCCAGTGTTCTCTCTCGACACGTTCTCCAGTGTTCTCTCTCGACACGCTCTCCAGTGCTCTCTCTCCCGTCGCCCCTTCCCCAGGTGTTCACCGTGGAGGAAATGCTGCCACACCTGCAGCACCTGAGCGGCGCGGTGACCAAGAACCTCTTCCTGAAAGACAAGAAGAAGAAGGGCCTGTGGCTGGTGTCGGTTCGGCACGACCGCGCGGTCAACCTGAACGACCTGGCCAAGAAGCTGGGTCTGGGCAGCGGGAGCCTGCGCTTCGCGGACGAGGCGGCCATGCAGGAGACGCTGCGGGTGGGCCAGGGCTGCGCCACGGCGCTGGCGGTCTTCGGCGACGCCGGCGGCCGCGTGAGGCTCGTGCTCGACGGCGACCTGGTGCACGGCGGCCACGACAGGGTGTACTTCCACCCCATGACCAACGCCGCCACCATGGGCCTGACGCCCGCCGACCTGCTGAGGTTCCTGAAGGAGACGGGACACGACCCCGTTCTGCAGAGCTTCGATTAGGCGGGGGGAGGGAGGGAGGGGGAGAGTGGCCGTGCTCTGAACCGCACACTAATCACACTACAGTTCAATGTAAAGCTGCCTGACATTTAGTATGAGTCGTATGAGTGGTATGTTAGTATGCGGTTTGGAACCCAGCCAGTGTTCCTCGAGTCTGAAGGTCGCTCAGGCTGTCTGTGTGAGACGGTGGTGCCCCTGGGTGGGTCATCATTGTATGGGCTCATGGGTGTGGTTAAGGTTGGAGCTGAAAATGTATTGATGTAAGATTCATCTCAACAGAGTTCGCAACACTCTCTTCTGAAACAGTCAGCTCCAGTAAATACCAATATAATTTTATTCTGTAAACTCTGGTGTCTGGTATGGCCTCCTGGTGTTCCTCTGTTCTGTTCTGTTCTCTGTTCTGACATTGAAGATCACGATTCATATGCGACTGGACAGAAATAAAGCCCCTTGTTTTTATTTTATCTTTTATTGTGCAAAGCAACAAAGTCATTTGATTTTGATTCACCTCCCGTTGTTCTCGGTAAATGGTAACAACACAACCACAGTGAAGACGATTCTTATTTCTGGTGTCTCCCACAATATTACAGATTTAATATTAGCTCCAGCAGGTCTGCTGTGTTGGGTTCCTGTGTGGCATCTGCCCTGCCCCAGTTCTGCCCAAATCTGTTGTGCTTATTAACTCTTCCAGTCCCAAGAGTCATTTGGCACTCAGGCGTAACTACGGTGAAATCCCAATTCATATTGGACCTTATACACTTAAAACCAATCAAAATGACTCCTACTTTGAGCCCCTATTAAAACCCTACTAAATTTTCTCACCCAAAGCCACTTCATACTGGTGATTATTATTGTACATAATTATTAGTTTAGTAAATTGGTTGCAGTGTCGTCAGAAAAAAGCAATGTGGTCACTACACATGCAAGATGATATACCTGAACTGACATTTTTCATTTTGGGAGATCAAGGTAACACATTTCTCAGTCAGCGATATTTCCCGCTAGGGACAAACTTCTTGTAAACAAAATGAGGGAGTTATCCAGAGAAACCTGTGCAATCTGTAAAAAACTGACATTTGTGAAAAAATGGCAAAATCAGCATAGGTCTCTAAGGGTTGAAATACGTACATGGATAAGTGGTGAGCACTGAACTCTCCAAAGAAACAGAGGCTGCTGCTTCACTGCTTTCTCCAGCAGGTGGCAGTGTCTGCAGTGGTTTTCTACACACTGGTGCATTTCACATGAAGCCTGATTAAAAAGCCAACCCCTGGTAGCAGAACACTCCCTGCACTGTGGGGAAGTAAGACCATCCTACAAAGGGCGCTTTCACTAGCTGGAGGAAAAAAAACAAAAAACCATTTCCAACATCTAACCTGGACTACAACAGCCTCCTTCTTCTTCTTTGGTGCTTGTAGATTTCACCAGTGGCAGAATTCAGAGACCTTTCGTTGGATCTAGTTCATCTCAGAGCTCTGTAGTACAGAGTAAGGAGTGATGGGGCAAACTCATCATTCTTACAACAAACATCCCAATTCTTAACTTCCTGTGGAATATGATGTTTTCTCTTTAACAGGATTCAGGGTGTCTGCTGGAGGCAGTTGGAGTGTAGTGGGGAGTGAACTGGCTCCACAGCTGATGGTGTGAGTCCCCACTGTAGCACTGCTGTTGTGCTCTTGAGTAACACTTAACCCAGGGCTCCCAGACCTTTTTCTGAAGCGACACCAAACGAGTGTTCACCAATGTACCCGACCAACCACAACTCTCTCTCTCTCACACACACACCTTGTGCCTAGCAACACAGTAGCCATGGCGATATTGGCCGTATACCACAGCCTCTCACGCCTCGATTTAATATCAAAGAATGTCAGGTAAGTTAGTTCCTCGGGATAAGAGCATCTGCTGAAAAAAAACAACAAAAAAAAAAACGGCTGATTCATCAAATAAATATAATTAAGTCATTACAGGCAGTGTTGCGGAGGAGATGGGTTATCAGACAAATAAAACACTGGCACGGTTCACATCAAATGCGTTTATGTCTGTGGAAAAGGAAGCGGACTGTACACAATCGGTCATTCGCATCGGGAACAAAAACCATTCGACACGATCGCCTTCTCCGGCGGCCACATGCAGTCCGTGTCCCACACGTCCGAGCCTCGTTTGGCAGAAAACGCGATACAAAAGTGATCCCGTCGTGATGTTTTGGTACATCACGGGGAGAAAATGGAGAATTTGGATCCACATCCGTTCTGCGGAAGAAGCGCGTAGGTTTGACCGCTCCACGCAGGGTGTCTAGACTCCGTTTCTGTCGTTAAAATGATCCGCGGGTGAATAAACACAGACGGAGCCGTTCCCGGGGAAAGGTCTTCGCACGTGGCGTGTTTGAAGAGTGAAGTTGGACAGCGACTCCGTCCGACGTGTTCCGGTCCTCTTGGGTCCGTGAAAAGCTTGGCAAGTTTCCCCAGGAGTGGATGTTGGCACAGAAATGCCCGTTTGTTGTGTGTGCTCATTAGCGGTGTGTCAAAACCACAAGGCAGTGCAATTAGCCACTGGCAGTCAAATGTTCACAAAAAAACGGTAAACTTGTCACAATACAATTCATGAGGGAAGCGATTTCTCCTTGATTCAAGGAAAGGCAGGCAGTCTAGTGTTGTCTACCGAAGGAGTCTGATGACGATAAAAATAAAATAAAATACACCTTTTTTTCTGGCTTAGACCATCTCAGTAGACCAGATATAAAAAGGCTTCAAACCGACAGCTGGAAGGTCACTTTTCTTTCTGAATTGGGAGCAGACAGGAAATAATTGACAGGTGGGGACACAGAAAGGCAGAGAGAGAGAGAGAGAGAGAGAGAGAGACAGAGAGAGAGAGATACATCAGCAAAGACACACGGACAAAAAAAGACGTGTCGAATACATTCAAAAAGGCAAACGGAGGGAGACAGGGAGCCCATCGGACGGCCGAGCCATGCAAAACCCAGCAGCACAAACCCCAACGGCCAATCAAACGCCACCATTATTCACTTTTATTACCCAACAGCTACAGGCGAACAAAACGGTCATGGGAATTCCCCACGGAACAGGCATGGGATGAGTGGCTGGTGAGGTGTCGCGGGAACAGGGAGTTGTTTTGGGGAGTGCGCATGGAGAAGGGATGCAGGGGGCGGAATGGCGGCCATTTTATGTTCACACACGAGGACAGCAGAGACGCGGGGCGAAGCCGGGAAGCAGCGGCACATCCACACCAGTCACCGTGCAACAGCGCTGTTAGGGGGTTAACCTGGAGCTCCCCGTCTCCATGGATACCGTCGTCAGGGAAACTCACCGGTGGAACCCGCTCCTGCGGGCGAGGGGAGGGTGGGGGGGGGCTGTGTTTAGGAGCTGGGGCGTTCCCCTGTCCTGCTCTGGGACTGCCTGCGGGACTTTACAGCCTCCACATCTGCAGAACAGAGGCAGCGCGTATGACACACACACGGGACAGGCCCGGATCGGCGGCAGCAGTAAAGACAGCAGACGCAGAACAACACGGTCGCACTCTCCTCGGCCGCAGTCAGGCTCCTGCTCACTCCACAGCGAGGGTGGCTGCATGAGGCGGTCACACTTTCACACTTGTTCATTGTGGGGACCGACCTCATGAATATGAGCCTGAACAGAGGGACGCCATTTTGACTGCAACGGTTAAAATGGCAGCCTCAGGACAGACCTGAGTCTCGCACGCCGCACACACAATATGCCACACACTCGCCCCACAGACAAACTATACACCACACACATACCGCACACACAAAATACGCCACACACACTACGGAGGACATTCCACACACACACACACACACACAATATGCCACACACTCGCCCCACACACAAACAATACACCACACACATACCGCACACACAAAATACGCCACACACACTACGGAGGACATTCCACACACACACACAAACACACACACACACACACACGCCACACACACACCTGCACCAACCAACCGCAAATGATCAGCTCTCAAAAACAAAACAGTTCAGCGCTGAAATGATTAAACATGCGTGTTAATATCAAGTGTCATACAATGATTAGAAATACATGATAACTATCTCAGAAACTTGAGTTTAATTTGGTTGTATGATAACTTAACATGAAACAATATGCTTTCTTCAACACAAATCAGAGCGCAAGTGGATTATGTACATTTAAAAAAAGATATGAACAGCCTTATGAAACAGAAACTGCAGTGTCAGCACCTTTCCCTTCTCTGGCTCAGTCTCGGTGAGTGTATGACATCAGCAGGGCCCTTACGCACTCCAGCTTGTTTCACAAGTTCATATTTACAGGCAGGAGAGGAGACTCTATGACCTTTTGAAGTAGCACATTACTGCCCCTCACCAGCCACTGTAGACAGACTTTCTACAGCACCAAAACCTGCCGCAAAGTGTAACATCTTTAACGCTGAAGACTTTGTGTTGTTAAAAAAGAAAAGATGGCATTAAAGTCATCAGCCATTCACATTTTTTATCAATAGTTTTTTTGGCATTGATCACATTACATTTATCAGCTACTGCGTCACACTAAGTTCTGTACAGTATGTGTGATTTTTCAATACTGGTGTGTCACATTTTACCTGTCTCCTCTACACCTATATCTCACTATATGAATACCTTATCAATTCCACAGATTTTAATGCAGAATTTCCCCTATTGGTTGTTGATTTGGGTTTAACAAAAACAAATAATTATCAAAATAATCATGGCAGATACACACTGTTCAGCATGCAATAATCCAGTTGAAAATAATTACAATGCAAAAATAAA
>NC_083777.1:31442068-31474568 GCF_963514075.1 Conger conger | reverse complement strand
TGTGTGTATAGGTGTGTGTGTGTGTGTGTGTATAGGTGTGTGAGTGTGTGTGTGTATAGGTGTGTGAGTGTGTGTGTGTGTGTGAGTGTGTGTGTATAGGTGTGTGTGTGAGTGTGTGTGTATAGGTGTGTGAGTGTGTGTGTATGTGTGTGTGTGTGTGTATAGGTGTGTGAGTGTGTGTGTGTATGTGTGTGTGTGTATAGGTGTGTGTGTGTGTGTGTGTGTATAGGTGTGTGTGTGAGTGTGTGTGTATAGGTGTGTGAGTGTGTGTGTATGTGTGTGTGTGTGTGTGTATAGGTGTGTGTGTGTGTGTATAGGTGTGTGAGTGTGTGTGTATGTGTGTGTGTGTGTGTGTATAGGTGTGTGAGTGTGTGTGTATGTGTGTATGTGTGTATGTGTGTGTGTGTGTGTATAGGTGTGTGTGTGTGTGTGTGTGTGAGTGTGTGTGTATAGGTGTGTGTGTGTGTGTGTGTGTGTGTGTGTATAGGTGTGTGTGCGTGTGTGTGTACCTCGCACTGGTTGGTGAGCTTGGTGGAGGTGATGTCCAGCTGCTGGTACTGCTCCTTCAGCTTGGAGAACTGGGCCTCCAGACGGGTGTGCTCCAGGGAGCCGCTGTTCAGCTGGGCCTTCAGCCCCCGGTGCTCCGCCTGCAGCCCCTCGCTGTCCTTAACCAGCTGCCGGTACGTCTGGTTCAGCCTGGACACGCAGGGAACAGCGGTTAAACACCTTCAGTCTGGACACGCGGGGAACAGCGGTTAAACACGTTCAGTCTGGACACGCGGGGGAACAGCGGTTAAACACGTTCAGTCTGGACACGCAGGGGAACAGCGGTTAAACACGTTCAGTCTGGACACGCAGGGGAACAGCGGTTAAACACGTTCAGTCTGGACATGCAGGGGTAAAAACGGTTAAACACGACCAGCCAGGAGGGACACACCCTCACAGGTTTTACACCGTCACAGATAAACGGGCCTGCACCTTCTGCCTCCTACCAGCAGGTGGCACTGCGGAGCCACCCTGAACCAGCGCATTCATACTTCCACATTTTCATATCAGGTCAAAACTCTTTTTTGTCCTTTTGATTATTAATGAAAAATGGTCCACACCTCTTTCCTCAAATCAGTAGAGAGCTGCTGGTTTTCCACCCTCCCTTTACCTGGGAGTCAGGTGTGACAGTCTGGCCAATCAGTAGCACAAGAAGTAATCAGTAGAAAAGAAAACTAGGGCTACCCATACCCTTGAGATCTACTGTCCTGTATATTTTTATTTGAACCCTAATTTGCCACACCTGACTCTATTAATTTATGCATTGACATATCTAGCTGCTGAATGAGGTGTGCTTTGTTAGGGATGGAGTGAAAAGGTATAGGATGGTAGATCTCCAGAAACAGGGTTGGGCAGCCCTGCTCTAGCTGTTGAATGAGGTGTGCTTTGTTAGGGTTTGGAGTGAAAGCCTACAGGATAGTAGATCTCCAGGAACAGGGTTGGGCAGCCCTGCTCTAGCTGCAGAATGAGGTGTGCTTTGTTAGGGTTGGAGTGAAAAGGTATAGGACGGTAGATCTCCAGGAACAGGGTTGGGCAGCCCTGGTCTACAGCTTGGTCTACAGCTCTGTTGATGGCTGATGGTTCTGTGCGGTCCGTTTGGCCGGTCTCACTCACTTGTCGTTCTCGTCCTTCAGGCTGTGCAGCTGTTTGGCGGTGGCCTCGTGGTTCTTGCTTTCCAGAACCATCTTCTCCTGCTCGGCCTTCAGGGCCTTCTCCAAGTCCTCCAGCTGGGCCTTCTGCTGCAGCAGCTGGTTGTACCTGCGACCGAGCAACAGCGTAACTACAACAACCGTCACCGAGCGATAATGTAACTACAGCCACCATCACCAGGTGACACTGTAACTACAGCAACCATCACCGAGCAACACTAACTACAGCAACTGTCAACGAGCGACACCGTAACTACAGCAACCACCAACACAACGTAACTACAGCAACTGTCACCGAGCAACACCGTAACTACACCAACTGTTACCAAGCAACACCTTAACTACAGCAACCGCCTCACATCAGTGTGCCATGCCTTAACTACCCCTGACGCAACCACCAGGGTGACGCACTTAAACTACATGGGAACTGAACTGATACGTACAAACATCACTGACTGAGTGACAGACCTGAATTTCACCCCTGTACATCCAGTAGAAAAATATTTCATAATATGTTCCTATTGCAGCCATTAATAGAGGTAGCACAGTACAGTCAGCACAAGGGTAAGGTAGTCAAAAAGTTGGACTATCCCTTTAAGTGCAGCCAACCTGATAATAGTACACCAACACCCGCCAAAGAGACACGCTAACGTTCAACAGCACAACAGTCCCTGACACTGGGGGTGGGGGAACAGTGCGTGTTATTTGGGGGTTCAGGCCTGGTCTTCGCCCCCTTTTTTGCCCTTCTGTTACTTTATAAAGCATCTTTGTAAGAAAAAAAACCGGTAAACAAATACAATTGAATTGAATTGAACACCAAACAGGCACCACAACATACAACATTTCACACAACTGTCACAGCAGACACAGAACTACCCCTGAACTTCCCACCGAGCTTAAACGGTAGTACGGCCATTTTAAGACAATGCTCTACTTTCAGCATCGGATAGAGATGTGGTTGCTAACCGTTCCCTTGGCAACAAGCCACAGAACAATGGCGGTCATTTAGCTGTGGTTCAGCAGCGCGGTGTTCAGTGAGATGTGCTCGCGATTGTGTCGTCTGAAGCAGAGCTGACCGTCTCCGTCTCATCACCGGACATAACAACATTAAGACGTGACTCAACAACACGAGTTGTGAAGACGTTGCGACAGCATTGGGGCAAGGCTGTGCAGAGGTTGTGTGGGAGCTTTGAGGGGAAGGTTGTGTCATCTGAACACAGCAGCAGCAGTTACAGAAGGCAGGACTCAACACCAGGTCATGTATTTAAAAAAAAAAAAAAAGGCTGTGTAGAGGGTGTGAGAACGTTGAGACAGCTTTGAGAAAAGGTTGTGGGAAGATTGTGGAATGGTTTTAGGAAGGTTGTAGGACAGTTGTGAGAAGGTTGTGATGTAAGAGCGTTGTGGGAAGGTTGTGGGAAGGTTGAGACAGCGTTGTGCGTGTTGTGGGAAGGTTGAGACAGCGTTGTGAGTGTTGTGCGAAGGTTGAGACAGTGTTGTGAGTGTTGTGGGAAGGTTGAGACAGCGTTGTGAGTGTTGTGTGAATGTTGACAGAGTGTTACAGGAACGTTGACAGAGCGTTGCAGGAGCGTTGCGGGGCTCACCGGTCCTCCAGCTGCCGGTGCTCCAGCTCCAGGCTCTTGTGGGCGGCCTTGAGGCCGCCGTGCTTGGCGATGAGCGCCTCGTACTCCCCCGCCTGCCGCTCGTGCAGCGCCGCCAGCCGCTCGTGGTCCCGCAGGAGCAGCTCCTGGGCGGAGCGCAGCTCCTCCCGCTCCCGCAGCGCCCCCTCCCTGCCGCTCTCCGCACTGCACTGCTGGCTCTGCAGCTGGGCGTTCTGCGCCCGCAGCACGGCTCCCTGGGAGCTCAGCGTGGAGCTCTCCACCTGCGGGGGGGCAGACCGGCCAATCAGCTGGGGAGAAGGGGGGGGTCACCTGAGGGGACCGACCGATCGCCTGAAGAGACCGGCCAATCAGGTGTGGAGAAGGGGGTGACCTGAGGGGACTGACCAATCGCCTGAAGAGACCGACCAATCAGGTGTGGAGAAGGGGGTGACCTGAGGGGACTGACCAATCGCCTGAGGAGACCGACCAATCAGGTGTGGAGAAGGGGGTGACCTGAGGGGACTGACCAATCGCCTGAGGAGACCGACCAATCAGGTGTGGAGAAGGGGGTGACCTGAGGGGACTGACCAATCGCCTGAGGAGACCGACCAATCAGGTGTGGAGAAGGGGGTGACCTGAGGGGACTGACCAATCGCCTGAGGAGACCGACCAATCAGGTGTGGAGAAGGGGGTGACCTGAGGGGATTGACCGGTCCCCTGAGGAGGCGTAAGTGCGGCACTCAGTGAGGGGCGTACCTGCAGCTTGGCGTTCTGGGTCTGCAGGGCGGTGTTGTTCTCCTGCAGGGAGGCCGTCTGTCTCTGCAGCACCAGGATCTGCGCCTGCAGGTTCCCGCTCTGCGTGTCCAGCTGCTTCAGCTGCGAGCGCAGCGCCTGCTTCTCCGCCTGCAGCGTGGCGTTCTGCAGAGAGAGAGAGCCAGAGCCTGAGCACCAGGGCCTGAGCACCAGAGCCTGAGCACCAGGGCCTGAGCACCAGGGCCTGAGCCTGAGCACCAGAGCCTGAGCACCAGGGCCTGAGCACCAGGGCCTGAGCACCAGGGCCTGAGCACCAGGGCACCAGAGCCTGAGCACCAGGGCACCAGAGCCTGAGCACCAGGGCCTGAGCACCAGGGCCTGAGCACCAGGGCACCAGAGCCTGAGCACCAGGGCACCAGAGCCTGAGCACCAGGGCCTGAGCACCAGGGCACCAGAGCCTGAGCACCAGGGCCTGAGCACCAGGGCACCAGAGCACCAGAGCCTGAGCACCAGGGCCTGAGCACCACAGCCTGAGCACCAGGGCACCAGAGCCTGAGCACCAGGGCACCAGAGCCTGAGCACCAGGGCCTGAGCACCAGAGCCTGAGCACCAGAGCCTGAGCACCAGGGCACCAGAGCCTGAGCACCAGGGCCTGAGCACCAGAGCCTGAGCACCAGGGCCTGAGCACCAGGGCACCAGAGCCTGAGCACCAGAGCCTGAGCACCAGAGCCTGAGCACCAGAGCCTGAGCACCAGAGCCTGAGCACCAGGGCCTGAGCACCAGAGCCTGAGCACCAGAGCCTGAGCACCAGGGCCTGAGCACCAGGGCCTGAGCACCAGAGCCTGAGCACCAGGGCCTGAGCACCAGGGCCTGAGCACCAGGGCCTGAGCACCAGGGCCTGAGCACCAGAGCCTGAGCACCAGGGCCTGAGCCTGAGCACCAGGGCCTGAGCACCAGAGCCTGAGCACCAGAGCCTGAGCACCAGAGCACCAGGGCCTGAGCACCTTCCTCACGCTCACACATAAAGGTACCAAAGGTGACTGAAAAGGTACAAATGTTTGTTGCTGGGGCGGTACCCTATAGGTACATAAAATTCTACCCCTAGCCAGGAATATATTATTTGTAAATTTGCTTGCGAAACATACGCATTTGTACCCAAAGGGAACATTAGTGTACGTTCAGGGCACAAATTTGATCCTTGAAGAACAAAAATGTGCTTCCACTGTCACTTCATTTCTGAGAGTGTACAGACTATTGTCAGCTACAAATGAATTAAGACTCTGTAAGCATATAGTGTTATAATGTTTTATAATGTGTTATTATGTGTTAAAGTGTGTCATAATGTATCATAATGCACCACAGTGCGCTGTACTGCGCGACTGCACTCACATTCCTCTGTAGGTATATAACACAGTGTGTTATAATGCATCACAGTGTGTTATAATGTGTCATAGTGTGGCTATGGCGGCTGCACTCACGTTCCTCTCCACCTCGATGAGGCGGTCTTTGACCTTCAGCAGCTCCCTGGTGGCCTCCTGGCTCTCCCTCTCCCAGCGGCCGGGCCCCTGCACCTCCTCCCCCGGCCTGGGGGGGGTGCTATGCACCATGCGCTCCTCCTCCTCCCGCTGACGCAGCGCCTCGTAGTTCTTCTTCACCTGTCAGGGGGGTCAAAGGTCAGCCTGCAGCCCACTCCTGGAGCCTCAAACTCAAACCGCCAGCCAGTGGCCCGGGCTCACTTAGGCTATGTGGTTACGTGTGTGTGTGTGTGTGTGTGAGTGTGTGTGTGTGTGTGCGGTTATGTGAGTGTGTGTGTGTGTGTGGTCATGTGTGTGTGTGTGTGTGTGTGTGTGTGTGTGTGTGTGGTTATGTGAGTGTGTGTGTGTGTGTGTGGTCATGTGTGTGTGTGTGTGTGTGTGTGGTCATGTGTGTGTGTGTGTGTGTGTGTGTGGTCATGTGTGTGTGTGTGTGTGTGTGTGTGTGTGGTTATGTGTGTGTGTGTGTGTGTGTGTGGTTATGTGAGTGTGTGTGTGTGTGTGTGGTCATGTGTGTGTGTGTGTGTGTGTGTGTGAGAGAGAGTGTGTGTGTGTGTGTGTGTGAGAGAGAGTGTGTGTGTGTGTGTGTGACTGAGTGTGTGTGTGTGTGTGGTCATGTGTGTGTGTGTGTGTGTGTGTGTGACTCACAGTCTTCAGCTCCTGCCGCAGCTGCTGATTCAGGTTGGATGACTCCTCCAGTCGGGCCTCCAGGGCAGCGATCTTCTCCTCTTTGATCTCCAGGGACTTCTTCAGGGTGGACTCCAGCTTCGCCTCCAGCAGCCGGTACCTGCTGCGGGGTCAGAGGTCAACAGAGCCTTGAAAACTACAGAAACTGACAAAACTACACACAACAGAGAGCATACAACTACAGAAACTATGGCAAAACTGCACACAACAGAGAGCATACAACTACAGAAACTATGGCAAAACTGCACACAACAGAGCCTTTAAAGCAGAAGAAACTATGACAAAACTACACATAGCAGGACATCTAGATTCTCATCTGAGTCTGCCTGCGTTCGCCTTCGGGCACCTGGGCTTGCTGGAGATAAGACTGCTTGTGAGTGCGGAAAACTTTTCTGGAGACAAAACAATACTCTGGAGGCAGCCGTGCAAGCGGTGAAGACACCGGCGCTGCTGTTTACACGATAGGGAACATGGGATCAGAGCGTCATCCTGCGCCAGGGCTTGGTTCAGTCCTGCGGCCTGTACTTCAGTGTCGAGTTCAGGTCAGAGCAAACATCGCGTTCAGTCTACTTTAAATCAATCTCTTTTGTTCATTTTTTTCTTTTGTTTAGGTTTTTCAGTTCTGCTTGTTGTTGGGGGTGTATTCCCCATTTGATTTATCTGTAATGTACAAAAATCAATAGCAGAAAAGCTGTTGCGAGCCCTTTTGATGTCGCGGCCGCTGACTTGTGGAAGGCCCGTGAGACAAACCGGACCCTCCCCTGCTGTCAGTATCAAAGTGGCGGTGTAAAGGTGCCCAGGGGCGAGATAAGGGGGGTGACCCCCCCGTCACACACCACTGATTACACAGCCATCCTGCAGCTCCACAGCCCAACAGCCTCCCCTTTGTTCCTGAACCCGCTGCACCAGATACACACAGCCTTGAGTGAGGGCACTGTAGAGCTGGACTTATAGTGCTGTCTTCTTGTGTGACCGTGTGTGTGTGAGTGTGTGTGTGTGTGTGTGTGTGTGTGTGTGTGTGTGAGAGAGTGTGTGTGTGTGAGTGTGTGAGTGTGTGTGTGTGTGTGTGAGTGTGTGTGTGTGTGTGTGTGTGTGAGTGTGAGTGTGAGTGTGTGTGTGTGAGTGTGAGTGTGAGTGTGTGTGTGTGTGTGTGTGTGTGTGTACCTGTGGTCTGAGCTCTGCTCCTCCTCCAGGAGTCTCTCCTTGTTCAGGCCGATCTTCTCCAGCTCCTGGTTCAGCTTCTCCAGATCATTATTCATCTGCTGGGTCCTCAGCTTCTCACTCACCAGATCCTGCAACCAGCCAATCACATCTCACTAACATAACCAGCTCCGTCAACCAAGCAATCACATCTCACTAACCGAGCCTGCACAGCCAATCACATCTCACTAACATAACCAGCTCTTGCAACCAGCCAATCATATCTCCCCAGCACAACCAGCCAATCACATTACAAGCTCAGCCAAACACATCTCACCAACAAAACCAGCCAATCAGATCTCATCAACACAACCAGCTAAGCCAATCAGATCTCAGTAACACAATCAGCCCAGCCAATCATGTCTCACCAACACAACCAGCACAGCCAATCACATCTCACCACGTCACCCTAACCATATTTTAGATAGCAAAAAGAAAAAGGTGTACATGAAAATCTGAACTAAAATAATATCTATAATATATAATCTATAATATCTACTAAATATCTATCCATCTGAAGCTGAAACGGAAGCAGTGGAGAAGCCTACCTCCCGCAGGGTGAGCAGGGTCTTCTTGTCCATGGTGGCCTGTTTGAGCAGCTCGTTGTTGTCCTTCTCCAGGTCGCGCGCCCGCCCGCAGGAGTCCCGGTACACGGCGGCCTCCTTGCCCAGGGCGCGGTTCTCCTGCTCCAGGGCGGCGAGCCGGGCCTGGGTCTCGTCCAGCGAGGCGTCCCGGATCTCAGCCTGCTGCCGCAGCCGGCGGTTCTCCTTCTCCAGCTGCTTCTTGTCCTTCTCCAGCTGGGCGCTCTCCTGCTCCAGGGCCCGGCCCTCGCGCTCCAGCTGCTCCAGGCGCTTGCTGGAGATCTTCAGCTCCTCCAGGCTGCGCTGCAGGCCCTGGTTCTCCTGCTCCACCTCCCGCAGCTCGTCCTCCAGCTGCTGGATCTTGCGGGAGCTGTTCTCCAGGGCCTTCTGCAGCCGCTGGTTCTCCGTGTCCAGGCCGTGGAAGCTGGCCTCCAGGCGCTCCGTCTTCCGGCTGGAGGCCTTGAGGAGCTCCAGGCTCTTCCGCAGCTGGCTCCTCTCGTCCTCCAGCTCCCGGTTCTCCTGCTCCAGCTGGGCCGCCCTGGACCCGGCCGCCCGCAGCGCCTCCCCGGACCTCCTCAGCTCCAGGTTCTCCTCCTCCAGCTGGCCGTTCTCCTTCTCCAGCACCTCCAGCTGCAGCTGGGTGGCCTTCAGGCCGTCCAGCCTCTTCCTGAGCCTGCGGGCCTCGGCCTCCAGCTCGGCGTTGTGGCGCTCCAGGCTCTGCGCCCTCTCGCGGGCGGCGGCCAGGCCGGAGAGCCTCTTCTGCAGGCCCTCGCCCTCGCGCTCCAGCCTGCGCAGCTCCCCGGCCTGCTCCTCCCGCTGGAGCTCCAGCTCCTTCTGCAGCCGCTGCCGCTCGAACTCGGCCTGGCCGAGCCGCGCGGCCGCCTCCCGCGCCCCCTCGTGGAGGCGCCGGTTCTCCTGCTCCACCTCCCGCGCGCGCGCCTCCGCGCTGGCCTCCGACCGCAGCCGCAGCGAGGACACCGTCTGCGTCAGGTCGTCGTTCTCCTGCCGCAGGACCTTCAGCTGCGACCGGGCCGGGGAGACAACGCCGCGTCAGCACGCCGTCACGGGACCAACCCCCCCCACCCCCCCCCGGGGACACCACGACAACGCCACAACATTCTGCAGTGTTTAGTGTTCGCATTTTTGGTCTCCAAGGAACATGTGTTGCAAACTAAATATACACACCACACACACACATATGCATATACAAACACAGTTTATGTTTTTTTACTTCAAAGCAAACTGCTATTTACTCTAAGATGTTCAATATTTATCGATGCAAAGCTTAGGAAATGCACGCAAATATGTCAACCCATTTTGAATTGGATTGAAATTGAGGGAGATAAAGAGAGACACAGAGAGAGAGAAGAGATGGAGACAGAAATAGAGAAAGATGTGGAGACAGAGAGAAAGAGAGAAAGGAGAGAACTCCCTTCAGGACTGTTCCATAAATGGCCCACTAATCCGATTTTAGAATGATGAACTAACTAAAGGGCAATTTATTGACCTGCTGACATCCAACCCTTTTCATCAGTTTTACCCTGCAAAGCGTCACAATAACAGCCTTGTGCATCTTCATTATGGAACTGTGAATCCTGTTTTCCACTTCAGACCACAGATAATCTAATGAGAGGTACTGGGCTCAAACAGAGACCCCCTTATGTCCACATTACCCACTCAGGGCGCACTCAGATTAAGCTGTAATATAATTTTGTGAGCTCAAATCAACATTATTCAATAAGAGGCTTAGTTCTGCGTTTGCTTTCTTCCCTCATAAGAGTGTTAAGTCTAAGGAAAACTTAGGCTTATTTTCAGCCTATGTGTTTCTGTAATATCAGACAAAAAAGGCAGACATTTTATTTCAATGTTGCCTTTCAAAGACTTGCCTTCATCCTTCATCTGCTGGCTGTGTGCGTGTGTGTATTAGTGTGTGTGTGTGTGTGTGTGTGTGTGTGTGTACCTGTCTCTCTGAGGTCTCCTGCAGTGTTTTCAGGGTTTTCTCCAGCTGGGCCTTCTCCTTCAGCAGGTCTGCACTGAGACTCTCTGAGCTGCGCAGAGTCTGCCTGTCTGCGCTCAGCTCGCTGTTCAGCTGCTCCAGCTGCGCACACACACACACACACACACACACACACACACACACATTTTAATTATGAAATACATTATAGGAACTGAAATATAACACAGCATGCAGTGTGATTAATCAATGTCCCGTCAACATCTACTTCTCTTCCTCAATGTGTGGTTTGCATGCGCTGGCATGGCCACATGAACACACAGACACACAGACACACACACTCACGCACGCACACACACACACGCACACCACAATTGCCAATGAGCCGCAGTACTGGAGCCAGGCAGATGAATAAAGGAAACACACTTTTAACAATCTACCCCCCGCTAAGCAGCTTATAGCTTCAGCCGGTCGGATGGCGGTTCAGTTCCTCTGCAGTCTCCACACAATCTCTCCTCACGAGGAGCCGCAGAGGGGCGGGAGGGACATCAGAGCTCCCGTTTCAGACTGAATCAGCGCTCCCGTTTCAGACCGAATCAGCGCTCCCGTTTCAGACCGAATCAGCGTTCCCGTTTCAGACCGAATCAGCGTTCCCGTTTCAGACCAAATCAGCGCTCCCGTTTCAGACCGAATCAGCGCTCCCGTTTCAGACGTAATCTCTCCTTGGTGTGGCCGAGGCCTGGTTGCGCCCTGCCTCCTGGTCTGAAGGCACGGCGAGCTTAGGAGCTAAAAATAAGCGCCTTCCAGCCGCAGGGGAGAGCGGGTACGTCCTGAAGAGAAAAAAGACCTCCTCCGGAGCAAGCGCCCAGACTGTCTGATGTCTTTGCGCTTTGTGTGTTTCTGAAACTCTGTACGCAGCGTTGTGCTGCCCTGTGTCTGACACTGCCTTGATAACGGAGTCTTTAAAGAAGATAAAAATACCTGCAACGCGAAAAACCATCTCTGATGAAGTTATCCATTGGGCAGATTTGTCTGGGGCAGATTCTGGTGACATTTTAACTACTTTTTAACAAAGTACCGACCGGAATTAGATTTTTATTTTAATCCACAGACAGTGTTCCTGTTGTCATATGTAAATTCTGTAATACATTTTTTATTAGATTTAATTATATAATAGATTCTAAATAATTAATAGCTGCACCCCAATGCCACAATAAATCAAAGGTAAGGGCTATTCCTATAAATGAAAGCATCCTGTGGCCTTGACCTCTACAGACTCATTTCTGTTATCAATGAAAGTTCCATCACCCTGACCTATAGAGACAAATTTTTCTGTTATGAACCAGCCCCAGTCCCTCTCTAAAATGGCCGCCCTCAGCACCAGTTAAGATTCTGACAGTAGCTCCAGTCCCTCTCTAAAATGGCCGCCCTCAGCACCAGTTAAGATTCTGACAGTAGCTCCAGTCCCTCTCTAAAATGGCCGCCCTCAGCACCAGTTAAGATTCTTACAGTAGCTCCAGTCCCTCTCTAAAATGGCCGCCCTCAGCACCAGTTAGATTCTGACAGTGGCTCCAGTCGTCCTCTAAAATGGCCGCCCTCAGCCCCATGCGCCTCCCCCGGCCTCCTCACCCTCTGAGTGAGCCTCTGGTTCTCCTGCTCGGCCCGGCGGAGGCGCGCGCCTCCCTCCTCTGAGGGCTCCCCGGTGCTCCTCAGCTCCTCCACCGTGCGCTGCAGGGTCTGGTTCTCCTTCTCCAGCTTCAGCAGCCGGCTGGAGGTCAGCTCGCTCACCTCGTGCCCCAGGGACTTCTGTGGGATGGCTGGGTACGACAGCGGAAACAGGGCTAGGCGCTAGGATAAACCCTAATGTGTGTCATTACACATTACTTACATGAGTAAATGGCGGTTTGGTAGTTATTACATATTAAACTACACATTAATTGCATGAGCAAAATGGGTTTGGTAGTTTTTACATATTAGTTACATGAGTAAACTGGGTTTGGCAGTTATTACATGTTAATGACACAGTAATAACATGAGTAAACTGGGTTTGGCGGTTATCACACGTTAATGACACATTAATAACATGGGTAAACTGGGTTTGGCGGTTATTACACATTAATGACACATTAATAACATGAGTAAACTGGGCTTGGAGGTTATTACACGTTAATGACACATTAATAACATGGGTAAATTGGGTTTGGCGGTTATTACACGTTAATGACACATTAATAACATGAGTAAACTGGGTTTGGCGGTTATTACACGTTAATGACGCATTAATAGCACGGGTAAACTGGGTTTGGCGGTTATTACACGTTAATGACACATTAATAACATGAGTAAACTGGGTTTGGCGGTTATTACACGTTAATGACGCATTAATAGCACGGGTAAACTGGGTTTGGCGGTTATTACACGTTAATGACGCATTAATAACATAGGTAAACTGGGGTTGGAGGTTATTACACATTAATGACGCATTAATAACATGGGAAAATGAGCTACCCTCGCTGAGCTCGGGGGCCTTGCTGAGCTGCTCCAGCTCCCAGCCCAGGTGCAGCGACTCGTCCATGCTCTGCTTCTGAGCCATCTCCAGAGACAGGTTCTCCTCCTGGAGCTCCTCAATCCGCTTCCTGTCTCCATCCCGATCCTGAGAAACACACACATCACACACACACACACACACACACACACATACACACATACACACATACACACACACACATACACACACACACACACACACACATACACACATACACACACACACACACACACACACACATACACACACACACACACATACATACACACATACATACACACACACACACTTATGTTACCTGATCAGCAGGGGTTCACAGACTCAGACACCAACAAGGGATTATGGAGAGGATGTAGAGAGTACAGTGGGCGAGAGAGAGATGAAGATAGAGATGGAGAGGGGGGGAGAGGGAGATGAAGATAGAGATGGAGAGAGAGAGAGAGAGAGAGAGAGAGACCCTCACCATCTCCATGTCGTGGATGCGGGCCTGGAGCTGCAGGCTCTCCTTCTCCAGCTGGTGCAGCTTGTCTGAGCGCGCCCGCGAGCCCTCCAGCTGGCCCTCCAGCATGGCCTTGGTCTCCAACAGCACCTGGTTATCCTCCTTCAGCTCCTACACACACACACACACACACACCTTCAGCACCCACAATACACACTCACCGCATCGATGACAAGGGCCCTACTGCAGACCCGTTCTCAGCTAACACCTCACATTCACACACTGGGGCAGTCCCAGTTCCCAAACTGCCACCCTGGCCATGATGAGCTCTATGGTAGGCTGGTCTCTGAGACATGCGGCACCCTGACTTTGTAGAACTCTATGGTAGGCGCTCATACCTCCACGCGGGCCCTGTAGAACTCTATGGTAGGCGCTCATACCTCCACGCGGGCCCTGTAGAACTCTATGGTAGGCGCTCATATCTCTATGCAGACCCTGCAGAACTCTATGGTAAGCACTCATACCTCCACACGGGCTCTGTAGAACTCTATGGTATCCGGCCACACCTCTACCCTGGCCCTGTAGAACTCTATGGTATCCAGCCACACCTCTACCCTGGCCCTGTAGAACTCTATGGTAGTCCCTCATACCTGCACGCGGGCCCTGTAGAACTCTATGGTAGGCGCTCATACCTCCACGCGGGCTCTGTAGAACTCTATGGTGCTGCTCATACCTCCACGCTGGCCCTGTAGAACTCTATGGTAGTCCCTCATACCTCCACCCTGGCCCTGTAGAACTCTATGGTAGGCGCTCATATCTCTATGCGGACCCTGCAGAACTCTATGGTAAGCACTCATACCTCCACACGGGCTCTGTAGAACTCTATGGTATCCGGCCACACCTCTACCCTGGCCCTGTAGAACTCTATGGTATCCAGCCACACCTCTACCCTGGCCCTGTAGAACTCTATGGTAGTCCCTCATACCTGCACATGGGCCCTGTAGAACTCTATGGTAGGCGCTCATACCTCCACGCGGGCTCTGCAGAACTCTATGGTGCTGCTCATACCTCCACGCTGGCCCTGTAGAACTCTATGGTAGTCCCTCATACCTCCACCCTGGCCGTGTAGAACTCTATGGTAGTCCCTCATACCTCCACGCGGGCCCTGTAGAACTCTATGGTAGTCCCTCATACCTCCACGCGGGCCCTGTAGAACTCTATGGTAGGCGCTCATACCTCCACGCGGGCCCTGTAGAACTCTATGGTAGGCGCTCATACCTCCACGCGGGCCCTGTAGAACTCGATGTCGTGCAGCCGCTCCTTGTAGCGCCCCACTTCGCTCTCCAGCTTGTCGACGCGGATGGCCTTCTCCCGCAGGGCGTCCAGCTCGTCACGGTACGCCCGCGCCGACCGCGCGTCCGACAGCAGCTGCATGTTCTGCCCAACGAAACACACCGCCGTGTTCCCATGACAACAGACATTCACTTTAAATATTCATGCTCTGCGGAATCGCACACCGAATGTGCCACAAGCAGGACTTTCCTCGTTAAAAAAAAAAAATCTTAAATATGATTAAATCTTCAGTTTGTTGATTTTCAACCTCGTCGATACCGGCTCTGTATGTTCTAATGACCTTGATATGCACGCCTTTGAACGTCGCTTTGGATAGAAGTGCCTGCTAAATAAGACGTAACGCCCTCATTTACTTCCATAACATACGGTTGCGTTCAGATAATACTGTCGACACATTTTCATTTTCTTGGAGAGAGGAGTTCTCTCATGGCTGCCCAGCTCCGAGCTCTCAGACAGTCAGAATGGATGCCAAACCTCCCCCCCTTCCCGCCTCCCCCACAAAATCACACACTGTGTTCCTTCCTCTTCCCGTCTTACTGGCTGAGAATCAAACGCAGCGCCCAATTTACACCAGCTGACGAGTAAATGACATGGCAGCCAAAACTATGTGATTTTGGGTTTTTTTTTTTAAAGCCAAGTCGCATCTCAGATGGAGTTTCCCCTCGTAAAGAGCCTTGGGACCAGTAGGGGGTCTAAGTGCCGCGGTCAAAGTGAACGCATTAAAGCGTGTTTACTTCAAAAGACTGAAAACAGAGAATATTTCTGACTCTAGGGGGTGCTTTATGACACAGCTCAGTCATTAACTCGTCACGCGCGATGAGAATGAACTACAGAGTGGAGACCGAGCTTACTGGATGTGTCAAACTTTGGAGGTTACAGGAATTGGGCGTTGGCAGTGATTGGTTGGTGGTGCACGTCAGTCATGGAGCTTTAACTGTGATTGGCTGGTGGTGGGTGTTGGACAGAGAGCTTTAGCAGTGATTGGCTGGCAGTGGGTGTTGGACAGAGAGCTTTAGCCGTGATTAGCTGGCGGTGGGTATTGGACAGAGAGTTTTAGCCGTGATTGGTTGGTGGTGGGTGTGAGTCATCGAACTTTAGCAGTGATTGGCTGGCAGTGGGTGTTGGACAGAGAGCTTTAGCCGTGATTGGTTGGTGATGGGTGTCAGTCATGGAGCTTGAGCGGTGATTTGTGTGTCCCTCACTGCACCTCCTGCTGGATCCTCTTCAGCTCCACCTCCAGATTCTCCAGCTCCTGCCTGCAGTCCATCAGCTGCTCGCTCTTCTCCTCCCTGAGAGAGAGAGAGAGAGAGAGGGAGGGAGAGAGAGGGAAGGAGGGAGGGAGACAGGGAGAAAGGGGGGGGGGGGGTTTAGCACACACAGAAAACATGTCTATAATATTTACGATGTGGGTATTTGCCAGCATCATGCTTTTTTCAGAAGAAATGCAGGTAAAGTTCCCTTAACAAGAACGCAAGGATGGATGCACTGGATTTGAACCGGCAACCCTCGCTGGCCACACAGTGATCACACCACCGCCTGCAGAGCCGCCCCACATCGATGGGACAAAGCCCACACACCCGACTGCTCTACACAACATCTGAACACGCTACGCTCACACACACTCACACACCAGACCTCGCCACGCTCCACATAACAGCCCATTCACTGTCCCACAGGAGCTCAGCCAGCTCAATGAGCATGGACACCAGCTGTCATCTGAAACAAATAACTCTCACAAACACTCCACTGTTTACACCAAAGCCTGCTGACGGACAAGAGGAGTCCACACATTGAACACCTGTCCAGGTAGATCACAGCGCTCGTGGCAATGATAATAAAACACACCCCACGCTCCAGCTCCCTCACGTGTGAGGAACACGCCCTTGGGCACAGCTGAACTGGGCTCATTAAACACTGCCGCTAAGTGGCACACTCACTGAACTAGGACAGAGCAGGACCGTTATAGTCGACCTACAATCACTATTATCACTAATATCACTGTTATTATTCAAATACCGCTCATACTGCTCGGTCGTGGACGTTTTCAGAGTTTCCCAACCAGTGAACTAAAAACTAACCATGCGTCATTAAAATGCATTTTGCTCAAAGCCCTGAAAGATTTAGGCCCACTGTTGACGTGTCACATCAACGTCAGGCCATCGCCCACGGTGTGCCATGAGACTGTGGATTTGTAAAACGTGCTGGGGAAGGGAAAAAAGGTTGGGAAACGCTGGTCTCCTCGGGAATCTGTTCCCAGTCGTATCCCAGAAGCTGTGACGGTGGGAGTGTTGTGTGTTTCGGAGCTGGGCGAGAACTGAAGACCCGCAGGCCCGTTCTGGCCCGTTCTGGGGGTGAGAACGGGGACACAAGGTCAAGGTTCAACCCGACCCTGGTCCTGGAGAGCCGCAGGGTGCGCTGGCTCTCGTTGTCACTCAGCACTCAGACCAGACCAAAGCAGTTGATTACACAGTTATCTCAGCTCACCTGGTTTCTCAGGTCTAAACTGGTCGTTGATTTTAAGGTGAAAGCAGAAACCAGAAGAACCTGTTCGTCTACCGGGCCAGGGTTATGTGTGCAGGCCTGCTCGAGATCATCCACAACGGATCACAGATTTCTCACTCACACACTCACACACACACACGCGCACTGAATGGCTCAAACTGTGAGGCTAATGAGTGTGAAGGGCAGCCTGTAGCCTAGTGGCTAAGGTACATGACTGGGGCAGCCTGTAGCCTAGTGGCTAAGGTACATGACTGGGGCAGCCTGTGGCCTAGTGGCTAAGGTACATGACTGGGACCTGGGAAGGTTGGTCGTTCAAGCCCCTGTGTAGCCATAATAAGATCTGCACAGCTGTTGGGCCCAGTGGAGGCTGCAGCCCGGAGCGATGTAGTCAGCCGTCGCCCCCTCCCCCCCTCCTGCTGACCCCCGCCACAGGGTCACTCATGAGGGCTCATTCTCCCTCTCTCTCTCCCTGTCCCTCCCACTCTCTGTCTCTCTCTCTCTCTGTACTGTGCTCTCACTCTCTACATCCTCCCTGTAGACCCCTGCTCATCGATTAGCATTAGTCAAAATGGATACCATTTCACTGATCCAGCATTAGCATTAAGGTTTGCACACTGTCAATCAAGAGAGCCAGACAGTGTGTGTTTCTAGAGGAGGAAATAACCTAGGGCACATTTAAGTATTCAAATATGTGTGCGTACGTGTGTGTGTGTGTGTGACTGTTTTCAAATGTGTTCATTCCTTCTGACAAAAGTCACCAAGACACGAATAACAAAAATAACATTTTTGAAAATTAAAAACTAATTTCCTGTTCCCTGAATTGAAAGGCACGCAGCAACACCCCCGACAGAGCCGTACGATCACCGTTCTCACTGCAGGGAAGCCGATAAAACAGGAACAAACTGAAGGCTTGGTCAGAAATATGCAAATCTCCAACTGTAGGCAATCCTAGTCTCCCCCATGACGGAATTCACATTGCTGTTAAGAAAGCGATAAAAAGAGTGACAATGCCTTTTCATTTCTGTTTTCTCTTTTACACTGTGAGCACAGAACGTTTCTAACGAAACAGGGAACAGGCAGGGAACAGGGAACCGGTCGAGGAACTCAGTGAGGCGGATATTCTGCATACATCAAACCGAATTAGGCAGGCAGCACTTAACATTCAAATGCAGTCTGTAATGTCTTTCTCCTCATACAGCCATGCACAGCCAAGCTTCAGCTGAAACACGCACAGGTAAAGGAATAATCCTGCACACACACACACACACACACACACACTCTCTCTCTCTCTTCTCCAAAGCATGTGATGTAGACAGGCATTTCTTTAACCCTTTAAGGTGTGAGATCACAGATATGTGATTAGAGGGTTCTTAGCCAGATTCCTTTCGGATCAGGGTGGTCGCACGCATGCACGCACACAGGCACACACACGCAGGCACACACACAGGCACACACACGCAGGCACACACACACAGGCACACACACACACAGGCACACACACACACAGGCACACACACACAGGCACACACACACACGCAGGCACACACACGCAGGCACACACGCAGGCAAACGCACGCACACCTCGACCCTTATCTACACCAGTCAGCCTGTATCTGCAGGGCTCTACCTGTGTGAAACGGGCTGAAGAGGAACAAAGGAACGTGTTCCCGGTTACCGCAGCCTCTACCACGCACCAGCGTCAGCGCAGTGCGATACCGTCGCCGCAAATCCACCCTTCCTCCTGCCTCCTCGTCCTCTTCCTCACCACACGATTCCACACACATCTCACAGCGCAGAAAGCGTGCGGTTCTGCAGAATCGCTGTGCGACGCGTCGGATCTCAGGATGCGGTACTGACACGGCCGTAATTACACACAGCCACAATTATACAATTATACATAAGCTGAATGAAGGAGGAGGATGTGGGGCTTTACCCCTCCCTGCCCCCCTCCCTGCCCCACCAGGGGCAACTGCAGCCAGCAGCATCAGCTCAGCCCCGTTTAATGAGAGGGAGAACATTTCTGTGGGTTTCAGCTTTACATGCCATCTCTGTGGTAGGAAAACGGCTTCACATTTTTTGAGCTGTAGGAGACAAAATAATTGGAGCAATACGAGAGGCAGCGCTGAGGAGGGAGAATGTGTTGAGGTGGCTGACGGGGTGAAAATGACTTCTGGGTATTGTAGGCAGGTGTGATTACCCATGGGGCACTCCTGCTCACGCACCAGGGGGTTCTGGTCCCAGAGAGACTCTGCTTCTGCTTTCAATCAAATCCAGGCCCAGGTGTCCAGGTGAGGTAACCGCGTAATCCACTGCATAAACTGATCAAACGAGTGCTGCCGAGCAACACAAAAAACACAGAGACCCCACAGCTGTCCAGGGGTATTTTATCCAACTGTACCCAAGCAAGATTTGGGTAAATATACCCAGGGCACTGCAACACACAGAGTCAAAGAGCTATAAAGACACTGTTAACCACAGGGGTTCACAGAGGTATACGTCTTTAACACGCTTTTTTAGCAGCAGACTAACAGAGCTGCAGCTCTCAGGAAGCTTGTTCCTTTTTTCTGACCTGAGCGGAGGAGACAAAGACAGGTTTCAGGCAGATTTTACTGCAGCTGTCGCCTGTGAGTCCCGTGTACAGCGCTGCTCTCCCGCTGGGAAGGGGGGGATTGTGGGCTTTCCTCCGACAGGCTAAGCCCCCAACTGCTAACAGGCTGTGCTAACGATGTGTGCTAACGGGCTATGCTGATGTCGTATGCTTACGTGCTACGGCAACGGTGTGTGCTAATGGGCTGCGCTAATGTCATGTGCTAACGGACTGCGCTACCAGGCTATGCTCACAGGCTATGCTAACGGGGTGTGCTAATGTTGTGTGCTAACGGGCCATGCTAATGTCGTATGCATACGGGCTACGACAACAGTGTGTGCTAATGGGCTGCGCTAATGTCGTGTGCTAACGGGCTGCTCTACCAGGCTATGCTCACAGGCTATGCTAATGGGGTGTGCTAACAGGCTGTGCTAATGTTGTGTGCTAACGGGCTGCGCTACCAGGCTATGCTCACAGGCTATGCTAACAGTGTGCGCTAAGCAGTAGCGGTCAGCATCCAGCGGAACCCATCATTCTGATTGGTGACTCTCTGTTGCCCTCAGGCATTTCTACAACTGAGCCTTTCACTAAATCCAGACACACC
The DNA here is from genome assembly GCF_963514075.1 of Conger conger. Taxonomy (NCBI): domain Eukaryota; kingdom Metazoa; phylum Chordata; class Actinopteri; order Anguilliformes; family Congridae; genus Conger; species Conger conger. Next base: position 31,454,536 of record NC_083777.1, on the reverse strand, counting down.
ATGACACACCGTGACCCACCACGACACACCACGACAGTTACCATCAACAAGAATACCATTCCAATAACTGGACAATCACCACCATTATTATCAGTATTAAGGGTGGACTACAGTTCAGCGTTTAGTTTAAACCAAGAGGAATACACAGACGAGAACAGAACTTAGGCGACTATTTTACACAGTGAACTAATTTAGCCGTTTAATAGTTTACACACGTTTTTAAGCTGTTAGGTTATTACTGCATGGGAAAGGCTCCGTCAGCACTTCTGTACACAGTCTCTGGAGCTCAATTCCAAGCCCTCTTACAGACGCGGCGGTGATTGGCTCTTAACTCCAGGCTCTCGTGCAGATGACTCTCAGCGTGCCGTTCCAGCTGACTCAGGGCCTCTTATCTCGGTCCCTCCGCACAGCGCCCGGGGACGTTAAAACCAAAAGTGCTTTATAAGGGCTCTCATTGTATTCTCCCATTAGGGATGTCAGAAGCATCTGATTGGAAATTAGCGTGTCAGATAGCCGCTCAAGTTTAATAATGAACGAACACTGACTTCAGTAGATTCAGTAGCTCCACTCAGCACTGCTTTAGCTAAAATGGCTGCTCAATTTAAGCTGCAGATGCAGATTAATTCCCAGCGTGTGGTCTTTTCCTTTAATGAACCCGTGTTGCACTGCAGTAGCAGTGAGTTTGTCGGCCGTGGGTGTTTTCGTGCGGAAAGTTAACGCACGCTGACTGTGTTCCTGTCCCACGAGGTTAGTGCGCCGGAAAGAGGAAGTGTTTTAAACATTTATGAGGTCTCTAACAGCTCCTGTTGGGCGCACTCTGACCTGAGGAGACCTGCCGAAAGAGGAACCGCCCCAAACAAACACCCTCAGCCTCTAACGGCCCTGAAGCACTGCCCCAAACAAACACCCTCAGCCTCTAACGGCCCTGAAGCACTGCCCCAAACAAACACCCTCAGCCTCTAACGACCCTGAAGCACTGCCCCAAACAAACACCCTCAGCCTCTAACGACCCTGAAGCACCGCCCCAAACAAACACCCTCAGCCTCTAACGGCCCTGAAGCACTGCCCCAAACAAACACCCTCAGCCTCTAACGGCCCTGAAGCACTGCCCCAAACAAACACCCTCAGCCTCTAACGGCCCTGAAGCACTGCCCCAAACAAACACCCTCAGCCCCTAACGACCCTGAAGCACCGCCCCAAACAAACACCCTCAGCCCCTAACGGCCCTGAAGCACCGCCCCAAACAAACACCCCCAGCCCCTAACGGCCCTGAAGCACTGCCCCAAACAAACACCCTCAGCCCCTAACGGCCCTGAAGCACTGCCCCAAACAAACACCCTCAGCCTCTAACGGCCCTGAAGCACTGCCCCAAACAAACACCCTCAGCCCCTAACGGCCCTGAAGCACTGCCCCAAACAAACACCCTCAGCCTCTAACGGCCCTGAAGCACTGCCCCAAACAAACACCCTCAGCCCCTAACGGCCCTGAAGCACCGCTGTTCCTCCTCAGAGTGGAACAAACAGGTTCCTCTATTCCCACAGCCGACAGAAGCTCAACACGACACACGGAGCTTCAACAACACACCGTGCAGCAGGGATCATCCAATCACAGTCTGGCCAATCAGGAGCACTAATTATTCAGTTAATTACCCAGGAGAAAAGAAAACCAGGGCTGTATTTGGATTCGAGGCCCAGAGTTGATGATCCCTGCTGTACAAGATCATCCCAGCTCAACACAACGCGCTCACTATGTTACAGGAATGTTCCATCAATATCAAATAACATTGCCACTATATTGTGAGAATGTTTTGCTGTGATTAATCTTAAAATTGGATATACTGCGCAATAAAATATATTACACAGATCAGAAACCATATTGCATATTGTGCGATAGCCCATTTGGTGTGTACCGAGGGTGTATCAGATACAATTAAACTATGTTGTTGAAAGTAACAGAAATTCTTATTTAACCTCAACCAAACTGCAGATTTCTCCCATTTCAAAAACGTAAACGTAAAGACTAAAATAATACAGGATGACGAGAACAGAGCCTTCAGGAGAACGTGACAGGTCTGCAGTGTGTTTGTGTCTGATGACGAGAACAGAGCCTTCAGGAGAACGTGACAGGTCTGCAGTGTGTTTGTGTCTGATGACGAGAACAGAGCCTTCGGGAGAAGGTGACAGGTCTGCAGTGTGTTTGTGTCTGAATTGACAGGAGCGCTGCAGCTCCTCCCCGCAGACAGGGGGCGCCGGTGGCACTCACAGCTCCTGTCTCAGACGGCGGATCTTGGCCTTGGCATCGGCGAGCTCCACGGAGAGGTGCTGGCGGCTCTCGGTGCGGTGCATGCTGGGGGATCCGTTGGGGGACTGGGCGGCGGGCGCCGGGAGAGAGGGCAGGCCGCAGTCTCTCTCCTGGGTCAGCTCCACGATCGTCTGCGAGGAGAAACAGCCGCCATTTTAGACTACATCTACCTTACACTACAGTCATTCAGCTGACGCTTTATTTCAAAGCGACTTACATTGGTGAGAATAAGTAGGGGCCAATCCCCCCTGGAGCAAAGTGGGGTTAAGGGCATTGCTCAAGGGCCCAACAGCTGCACTGATCTTATGTGTGCACTTAACAACCCTAGCCCATCTCCCCCATGTGTACTGTTTTCACTTCCATCCGATATCTCTCTCTCCTCTGTGCTCATCTCTCTCCCTCTCTCTCCTTCCTCTCTCTCGCTCCTCCCTCTCCTCTCTATCTCTCCTCTCTATCTCTCCTCTCCCTCCCCCCTCCCCCTCCCCCTCCCTCTCTCTCTCTCTCTCTCTCTCTCTCTCTCTCCCTTCCCTCTGTGATCAGAGGGCTGACAGGCGTTAGGCCCCTCCCCCTGGGTCCCACAGTGCCCTCGGGGGAACACTCCATTAAACAGAAACCCCCAAAACATAATTATAACCACTCGCCTAATTGGCCCGGTGGATTTACCCCTCTCGCACCGGGGGCCAGTGAACTGGACCGTGGTTGGCTAAACCCCGGGGGAGCGTGGGCCAATCGGTGAGGCACTAAAGTGTTCTGAAGTGGACTCAGATGAAGAGCGCAGCACCCACACCGTGCGTTAGTGGAGCTCACGCTGAAGGGTAATTCAATTTGCCGTCAGCCCGCTCATAACTCACAGCCCCGTCGAGAAAACAGCCTTTTAATGAAGGCAGGCTGGCCTTGGGAGGGCTGAGGGTCGTTATGAGACACTAGAGACTACAAGCACTACGCTAACGGGACAGCAATACGCGAGCAGCAGCGCTACGAGCACTATGCTAACAGGACAGCAATATGCTCGCAGCTGGGCTAAGGGCGCTATGCTAACAGAACAGCAATATGCCATGGGCTGGGCTACAGGCACTATGCTAACAGAACAGCAATATGCCATGGGCTAGGCTAAGGGTGCTACGCTAACAGAACAGCAATATGCCATGGGCTAGGCTAAGGGTGCTATGCTAACAGAACAGCAATATGCCATGGGCTGGGCTACAGGCGCTATGCTAACAGAACAGCAATATGCTCGCAGCTGGGCTAAGGGCGCTATGCTAACAGAACAGCAATATGCTAGCAGCTGGGATCTCTAAATCACACCCCCGTCTACACACCTCTCTGGTCTAACTCGGTCTAACCCTGACAGAAATGACCTACACCACAATATATCATAACGTTAACACGGCACTGGCACTACAATTACCATCAAGCATTTCACCAACATCTCACAGGCTTCATCAGCGCCGACTTTGCCATGAACTATGGGGGTTGGAGGCCAGGGAAACGGATGCACATACTCTTTAAAGATAATGATTTAAGGATCGGGAACATCGTACTGACACAGCAAATTAGCCAACTGACAGCGAACAAGTAGCCACAGGTGTACAGATATGATCAATTTTCACATAAAGAAGATAATTACGCACGGGTAACAGCATGAACACAGCTGTACGTGTCGTTTCGATTAACCCCTGAGCCAACATTCCTCACACCAAAATCATCCGGCAGATCTGAGGGGCAGCTCTCCTGTCTACACATGCCACTGTCTGGGTGCATTACTGCCTGCAGAAGGCAGAAGCACATCTTAAATTTGAATTACATACAATTTTCCGATGCTTTAGGGTGATGTTTTCTGCTCTGGATTTTACTGTGGAGCAGCGAGGGGCTGAATTAATCTGGAGCACAATCATGTGATTCCATCCCATTCATTCACAGCGTACCGGTAAGACTAAAATACGGAAGCACTGTAACAGGGTTCGTAATACAGTAACGCCTTGCAAAGACCCCAGTAAAATCTTTGATACAGGGACACGACAATAGGACTTATCAACACATCCAGCCAAAATGTCAGATCACACAAGAGATTGGGCTAACTAATATCAAAATTGGCGTGAAATCCAGAAAGATACAGTCCTCTTTGTGGAAACATCTAGTCTATCCAACGAAGCTGAAGGAGTGTAAAACTCAGGACAGCAACACTTCCCAAACATCCGACTGCACCCCATCATGATATGATGCTGTGTGAACACCTAACAGCACAGATTACAGAGGGCTCAGACCTCTTCAGGATTAGCACCTCCTTAATCCTCACGCCAGACTTTAATAAGTCTGAGTGTGCGTGTGCATGTGTGTGTGTGTGTGTGTGTGTGCAAGCAGGTGTGTGTATATCCAGTATGTGTACATGAACATGTACCTGTGTGTTCACAAAGGTAAAAAAATATGTTGTGGGATGTGTCATTCATTTAATTGAGATTTGATTTTGAGTGACAGCTTGGTGTGATTGACAGGCAGGTTTGAGTGACAGGCCCGTACCTCCAGCTGCAGGTCCCTCTCGTCCACCAGCCGTTTGAGGTGGAAGGCCATGCTCCGGGAGAGAGAAGCCAGGTCCTCCGGGGCGTGCGAGCCTGACTCCAACCACTGCAGGTCTAGCACCTTCTCCTGGTTATGTGTCACCTGGCAACCATGACAACCACGAGAACCATTTACCACTTACCTCCCAGACTGCACTCCTGCTAATCAAGTGATGACAGATGGCGGTAACGCATTGCTGAAATCACTGCATCTATGCGACTGCACTGAGTGAAGCTTTACTGATCTATAACGTTAGCGGTTTTCAAAGGCACCGTCTACAAGTGCCTTCCGCTAAACTCTACTTTCGAGTGCTTGACTTGTGAATAGCACATTGTTTACTGGGCTTCATGTTATGGCTGGAGGCTGAGCTTGTGTGTCTATCTCTTCATCAGGAGTCACTGCTCCATCAAAACAAACAGACGTAGTGTCCACAGTGTTAGCTACACTGCTAATGCGCCTTTAGCTTCTCCTGATCTGGACTGGGAAATAAAACATACTACTCAAATATGCACACCATGGAATGGTAAAGTTGTATATAGAAGTACCAACTTTTGGTGCACAGTCAATAAAACATGACGACAGCACACACTGCCGAGAAAATAGAATCTGTGAAACCCAAGAGGGTCCATTAGCGGGATGCTACGCCGCTAGCGTGGGAAATACCTCCTGGATGTGAGCTGCGATGGCCGCCTTGGTGTGGAAGTCCAGGCCCTGGATCTTCTCTATGTACTCTTCCTTCTGCTCGCACTGGAACACAAAGCGGAGAGGACGAGGGTTAGGAAGTCCGGGAAACGCCGTCGGGAACGCGCGCTTTCTTCCAAAGGTCGCCGAGAGGTCAGCGGCACAGCTACCCAAACGCTGCAGCGGATTTACGGAGCGCTTTGTGCCAGACTACTGTAGACTTTTCACACACTGCCACGGCCACACAGAGCGAACGACACGGTCTCTTTTTTTCCCCTCGGAGCGAGAGCGTTTCTGTTTTCAGTTTAGCCGAGAGGCGGTTAAACCACTAGCGGGATGGGTGAACACACTGCTGCCAGTGTCTGGGGAAGCCACTTCAAAGCACAATCATCTGACTTCACTTATGTCAAAATAAAAATGAAGTATGAACAAAAAAAACCAAGTGCAGATCCTTAGTTTTGTATCCTTGATAGTGGAGCTCCAAAAAAAAAAAAAAAAAAAATTCTACAAGAGTTCAAACCTGTGGAATCCACAAAGATTCAGAGTAGTCTAGTCCAACAGCAGACCCAGGCTGTCTAATGGTCTTTCTGCTCGTGGGGTAAGAAGCTCCACAGAGATTTAGTAAATCTGGCTTTGGGGGGCGTCTGAAGCTCAGAGAGAGACCGGGGGGGGGGGGGGTTAGAGTCGCAGAGGGTCGATCGAGTGATGACTCCCCACCCCCACAGGAGCCCCGACGGCCAGACCCAGACACGCAGTCTGACTCTGAACTTTGACCCCCACCGTGACCCTCGGGTTAGGCAAGACCAACGGCAGCCGGTGCGAGGGTAATTGCTGTCTGAGTGAGGCTCAGGGTACTGCATGTCAGACGGGGGTCTACAGACCATTCGGGGTTGAACCGTGGCCATCCCTGGCCGCAGTTCTGACCGCGTCCGGCAGAGAACCCGGTTCTCCCTCGCCCCGCGTTCCAGCCACTCGGCATGTTGGAGGGGCGGCTCCACTGGCGGCTCGTGGAGGCAGAGCGATGACTTCCTCTCGTGTCAGGAGACAAAGACACTCCCGCTGACCCGAACCCTCCCTCCCCGGATGACGTGTCATCCAATCAGTCACAGCGCTGCGCTGGTCTGAGCCACAGAGACACGGTGGGGACTCATTTCAGCACCAGACTGCAGCACTACAGAGAGACCCAGGGGTTCGACTCAACAGGCTACCCAGCAGCCCTGCAGCTCCAGGAGATCTTGACGACCCCAGACATACACTTCTGAAGAGCGGTCCCGCAAATTCGGGGACTTTCAAAAACATGACATTTGTCACTGCCAGGCCTATTAACGATTCAGTTTGTTCTCAGAGAATCAATCAGAATTTGCATAGTCATTTTACAGGCATTGACCTGCGCATTAATATTGTATGATATGCTAACTGTGCTATGGACATTGAGCTGTGCATTAATATTGTATGATACGCCAACTGTGATATGGCCATTGATCTGTGCATTAATATTGCAGGATATGCTAACCACACTCACCTGGACCGCACATCCGAGCAGAAGCAGCAACAACTTCTTCATCTCCTCCAGACTTTGCTCTGAAAAGACACATTAGCCACCATTACTGACCAACACCGACCACCATTACTGACCCACACTACTGACCACCATGAGCGGCCAACACTACTGACCAACATTCACAGCAAATTCATCCGCAGCACGTCATCGGTGGATGTTAACCTGTGCCCTGCTCCTGATTGGGATGGAATCTGGATTTCAGCTGATTTCCTATGATGGTCATTACCACTGGGGAAAAACACCAGACTGAACGGCAGTAATGGACTCTGGTGTACGTCTGCATGATGACCGTGGTGCCTGGAATGGAGCACTAGGCCACAGTCGGTTATTTCTGAACTCTGTGACTCACACACAGTCAAATAACACCAGACTAAAAAAGAAGAAATCCTTCGCAGCTACGCCACCATCGGCCAGGCCGAAGCCTGAGCCATCCATTAGTACATTTAATGCTCAAAATATCTGGGATAAAACCCTTAAAATAGCCCTATAACAGCTACAGGCCACAGTGTTCGGGTGAAACGTCTCAAGGATCTCCGACCGTCAGGCCCACCTGAGAGGTGATGTATTAACTGCTCTGTGAAGCTCAGAAGCTGATTCAGACCCGAGACACCAGGTGAGGCGAGATCACTGTGTGACCAACGGCTCTCATTGATTGATTAGGGGCTGAATTAAAAAGACAGCCGGCGGTACTGCGGTCGTAAACATTCGTGACAGGGCTACAAATGATGAAATTATGAAGCAGCTGTTTGGGTAGTTAAACTTCAGCTAATCTGCGGGATTAGCCCACAGATTGATGCGATTAGCTGATTATCTAAAGGCTTGAGTAACTGTCTGCCATCTCTCTCTGTTCTAATCATGCAGCTCATTGGCTGAAGCTCTCCTCTAATCAGCCAGCTCATTCGCTGGAGTGCTGTAATAATGAGGCAGCTCATTGGCTGGGGTTGACCTTGTATCAGGCAGTTTAATGGCTTGAGCACAGCTGAAACGAGGCAGCTCATTGGCTGGAGCTCAGCTGAAACGTGGCAGCTCATTGGCTGGAGGGGCAGGAGGAAAGGTTGAAAAGGCACAGATTGTAGGCCGAGGCTTAAGCATGTTTTACTCAAATTCACAGCAGGAAAAACTGAATCCCCCAGTGCCAGTGACCAGGTCTGTGTTACTGAGGGGGCAGAAATGTGACCTGTCTCAGTAAAGCTAACGTCTGACAGACAGCAGGGGCCCTCCATTTTAGATCCTGGAGGAACGGTACAGTCGCCCCTGTGAGTAGCGTGTTCTGCCCATGACACACGCTCACGCTACACGCTAACACGCCAACGGGACACCCACAAAGAGGGTGACGAAAATGAGTCTCATCTAAAGTAACTGGATATTTTCGGAATGTGTATTTATAGACCTGAACTCCCCCCCCCAATCCAAAATAGGTGCTGGCGTAAATATAAACCCTTGATTCTGTAACTGTTTCATCTGAACTGCAGTGAAGCTTGTGTCCCGACACTTCCTGGTTCAACCAATCAACAGAGGCCATCTGGGACCGATTGGGCACAGTGATTGGACACTGATTGGACACTGCGATTGGACAGTCAGAGGTCAATGCGGTTGCACAAATTCCCAGATAATGGCTTCCGCTCTCTCCGTTTTCTCTACACAAACAGAGTGTCAGTGACAGATAAGGTCTGGAGTACTGGCTCAGAACCCAACACGTCTTCCAGATTTTATCATTCAGCTGGGGTTTCATTAGCACACAGCTGGAGAGGCTAACCTCCCGTCTGAGTGATACTGATCCAATCAGCGCACAACAACGTCTCTGTTTCACCCCAAATTAAACACACACACGACCACCTGTCAGTCACTGTGTATGCTACAGGGATAGATTAGCATATAAACATCCCCCTTGCAGCAGGGGATGAATAACCATACCCACCAAAACCACTTAAACGACTTAGTGTTTATAAACATCTCCAGGTTTGACTTTGGACTTTGGAATCGAGGCCAACAAGGAGAGCATTTCCTCTACGGTGTGAGACTGTGGCCAGAACACAGCCTCAGCGATGTGCCTTCGAGCTCCACATCTGTTCTCTTTTTAGCAAGTATGTCACGGCTATAAATTCAGCCGGATCCGAGCTCCTGGGTCAGGTTTTCAGGACAGTCGCTTCAGCGCTGAAATTAAAAGGGTTTAAAAAGCAATCAATTACAGCCGGAAATTCCAGCCCTGTCTCAGCATTCCTGCGCATAAATATTGAACGCGAGCGAGATGCTCCCGGGATGCTGGGACTCACTCAGGTCTGCAGTGTTTAGGAGGAAGGGGCTTAAGAGCTGACCTCATTTCTGAATACTCCGGGATCGGGGGAAAGAAAACGAGGAGGTCAGCAAAGATTATCTTCCGATTAAAGATGCGAGAAAGAAAGACGGAGAGACATGCAGATGGATTAGCACTGTGGCGGAGCGTGCTATAGGGGAAATAAGAAGACCGCACACTCTCATGAGATAAACAAACCCCCCCCCCCCCCCCGCCCCCCCATTGATAGTTCTGAGGGCCCAGTTCCTCAACTCTGCATCTTGCATTCTCCTCTGGCTTCTTCTGAATCAGAGAACATGCCAGAAGCTTGGAGCCAAGCAGGCACCACAACAATCTCAGAGATCACCAACTAGGAGGCTTTTCTGTCCAACACCTACAAAATTATGAGAAAGAGAAGGTCCTCTTCTGAATGGAAGTCAAACTGGATTTTTTTCCAATCTTTCCTGTAATTTCCATTTCCACTAGGTTTCATAAATAAGCAAATGAAGCTCGTTTTGATCTTCTTGTTTTTTTCCCACACATTTGACAAATGACTATGACAGCAACCCACATATCAACCAAAACAATACTAAAAAGGCAAACCACTCACAAGCCAACAAAAAATATATCAACAATGTAGAAGCAGTGAAGAAAATATCTTGAAACAAACAGGTGACATTTTCAGACGGTGCTTCCTCATGCAGCTTCAACATTCATGAGGGAAGTTACCCGCCAGACTGAATAATGTATTAAATACGTTCCCTTTGTCACACTCTCACGCACAACCAACAAATAAACCGGCTAGTCAGTTAGCGAGCAAGCTTTAGCCACAGCTCTCCAGATCATCATTTTGCTTCAAGCTAGTGTGTTGCTTCATTATTCATGTAAACAATCAAATATTACATTTTTTTTTAGTTCATTAAGTTCCATTATGAACTAAAATCATCTTTTGTGTCATCCACCACCACTTCCTGTGTGGGAACCAGGCTCTGGGACGTCTGAAGAAAAATGACCAGGAGGGGGAGAGGAGGAGATGGATAAATCATTAGAGACCATGACAGGAAATGAACCAAACAGAGAGAGGAGGGGGAGAGGGGGATGGAGGGTCTGAGAAAGATAGAGTGAGGGAAAGAGACAAAGTTAGGGGAAAGACAGAGATGAGGAAGAGAGAAAGAGGGGGAGAAGGATATATATAGAGGGAGGGAAGGAGGCAGAGAGGGAGAGAGATAGAGACAGGGGAAAGACAGAGAAGAGGAAGAGACAAAGAAAGAGATGAAGAGGGAGAGAAACGGAGGGAGAGGATGAGAGGGAGGGAGAGGAAGAGAGAGGGAGAGGGGGATGGAGAGAGAGAGGAAGGGATGGAGAGAGGGAGAGAGAGAGAGGTAGGAAGAGAAAGCGAGGGAGGGAGTCAGTTTAAAACAGCCGGTGGAAGTTTCCTCTGCGCACAGGAAGCAGAGCGTGAGTGCTGTCCCGGTGCCCCTGTCAGCAGCCTGTCTCCGGCAGGAAGCAGAGCCCCACCCAGACACTGACTAACCCCTCTCACACGCTCCACTTCCTGCTCAGCATTGTCCGGCACAGGAAGTGGCTCCGTTCAGAGTGTCACGCACGTACAGTGTGGCACAGCCCGGAAGTGACATCACTCATTCGAGGAAAGCACCCGGGGTTAAAGGCTGCAGTCTGGGGGAGTGCGTGTCTCAAATGTCATCACAGAGCATCACATAGAACACGCGTTCGTTTTAACTGGGCTGGGTGAAGTGTGCTCACACATAGCAGAACAAGGACTACAACAGGCCTTTCAGACCAGCAATGCTCATCTTTTACTCTCGCTAAAGTGCACCTCCTGCTTAGTTCACCTAAAAGCTAGACATTATGTAGCACCGTATTCAAGCCTGGTCTTGAAAACCGCCAGCGTTTCCGCCTCCACAGAAAGTCAGCAGTAGCAACAGGAAGCCTCTCTGTGAGCAGCTGTTTTCATTTGGGAAATACGCCAGCTGAATTGCAACTCTGTTGAGGAAACTGATGTGTAAAATGTGTGCCATTTGATTTAATGCTGTATGTGGGCCACATTTCATCGATACTCAAACCTGGCCCCTGCGGTCAGCACCTCAGCATACACAAACTGTTCTCACAATGTTACTGTGAGTGTTTCGTCAAATGTTTTGTAAACAATAACAAATTATATTATTCAACTCAGTCCTCAGGTTTGGGGAAAGGCAATCTTAACTGAAATGGGTCCACTGGAGCAACTCTCAGTTCAGAGGGCAGAACGCACTTCACTTCTGAAGTGATAGCAAGCAAACCAGGGTGCTGTTGAGGGCCTCTCTGTCCCTCTCTCTCCAGTTCTCCTCATCACAGATCCCTGAGGGACACCGGAGTTCTGTCGCCTTCCCAGAATGCCCTCCGTTCTGGAGAAAGTGCTGACTCACTGTGAGATCTACTCGGCGTCTCTACTATGCTGCCAGAAAACGACACGATCCACAATATTAACCAGGTTCTGTCCGAAGGTCAAAGCAGAGACCAGGGCTGGGGCCAATTTCGGTTCAAATCGGTCACCAGCTAGAAATCCAGTTCATTAACAGGAGTATCTCCATAGAACATTCACAGCCTTCTTTAAATCCATGAACTGAGTTTGAACTCCTGCCCTGAACCGACGGAGGTGACCTGGAACTGCGCCCAGCCGTGGCAGAGACGAGACAAGGGAACACTGCCGTTCCTTCAGGGCCCCCGAGGCGAAAAGAGCAACCACCGTTTCCACAATGTCACCCGTCCGCAGACGCCCTGCCATCAAAACATCATCATCCCTCTGTCACACGCGGGCCTGGAGACACAAAATGTCCGCCCTGGTTTATCCGTGTCAGACTCACAGAGGTGTGGTGGTGAGCCGGAGGGGCGAGAACGCGTCTGCATCGCCAGAGTGTCGCCCCAAAATTTCACCCCGGAGCCAGAGGAAGGCCCTGGGGGGGGTACCACCCTCAGCGGGGGGGGCGAGGGACCGGGCCCACACCCTACCGCTCACATTCACCCATTCACCACGGGATTACACCTCCATTACCGAGCGATCCAATTACTGTAAAACAACACATCTCTGGAGACAGTG
>NC_083777.1:30992068-31074568 GCF_963514075.1 Conger conger | reverse complement strand
TTCCCTCCCGTGTGGGAGGAGAGATGAGACAGAAAGAGAAACACGATGATGTTTTCTACCCAGAGATCCAGTGGATTCTCTCCCGTGTGGGAGGAGAGATGAGACAGAAAGAGAAACACGCTGATGTTTTCTGCCCAGAGATCGAGTGGATTCTCTCCCGTGTGGGAGGAGAGATGAGACAGAAAGAGAAACACGATGATGTTTTCTACCCAGAGATCGAGTGGATTCTCTCCCGTGTGGGAGGAGAGATGAGACAGAAAGAGAAACACGGTGATGTTTTCTACCCAGAGATCGAGTGGATTCTCTCCCGTGTGGGAGGAGAGATGAGACAGAAAGAGAAACACGGTGATGTTTTCTGCCCAGAGATCGAGTGGATTCTCTCCCGTGTGGGAGGAGAGATCAGACAGAAAGAGAAACACGATGATGTTTTCTGCCCAGAGATCGAGTGGATTCCCTCCCGTGTGGGAGGAGAGATGAGACAGAAAGAGAAACAAGATGATGTTTTCTACCCAGAGATCGAGTGGATTCTCTCCCGTGTGGGAGGAGAGATGAGACAGAAAGAGAAACACGTTGATGTTTTCTGCCCAGTGATCGAGTGGATTCTCTCCCGTGTGGGAGGAGAGATCAGACAGAAGTAAACGCTGCCTCGCACACGGACGGCTCACCTGCGACAGCGATTAGTGATGTCTGTCAGAGCTTTGATTCTGATCTTCCTCTGAAATCCCCTCGTTTCAGCATCATTTCCCCCTGCTGTGGCCTTGCGGTGTCATACGGCACTATAAACACAACATTACTTTCTGCCCAAAAAAAGAATCCTTTAGTTTGGATTCGGCTACTTGAGAAACTGGATTTGAATTAATGCACCTTTCCCCCAGGGAAGCCAGGCTCATTAACAGGAGTCTAATGTGTCCACAAACGACTGAACATTAATTAATATCCGCAACTGTTGTTGGAATGAAGCATCTTATGGTGAGATGCCCAGCGCAATGAGAAAACTGGGCCTAGAAAGGTGATGTCAACGAGGTGTGTGTGAGAGAGTGTGTGAGGTTGAGAGTGTGTGTGTGTGTGTGTGTGTGTGTGTGTGACGGGGTTTCCCGATAAATTAAACAGCTGCACATTGCCTACATTATTACACGTATGTTTTTGCTTAGCCATATTGAGAAACACATTTCCTCAGTTTGAATGTGTGTACACTCATTTAGGTGCAAAAAAAAACAAAAAACTGCATTTTAATTTGAAGATAAACAAAATTAAGTCTGTTCTCAAATGTGGATCTTCTGGCAAATGAAAATAAGGGAGTGCTCTATACTGACACCCAGAGGCTGCTAACGGAATCTACACCAATTGTCCTGTTGTTGTAAAATCAGGTGATTGTACTGTGGAAGGCTAATTCTTTAAAACACTATTGAACACTATTGGTTCATCTGCTTTGAGTGAATCAGGAAGACTGGGACTGAGCCATAACCACATAAAACAGAGAAGTGGGGGAGATGTATTGCAGAATAAAGTGGACTTTAAATCGGTAACTGACACACGCCACTAATTAACTGCCTCAACAAATGGCTCTTCAATACCAATTCACAAACTCCGCTTCAATGCAGAAAGGAAACTGAAATATGCCTTTTTCTCCCTTTGATTACCAAAAAAAATAACAACGTATAGAGGGTTTTAGGTGCCTACATTAACAGTAAATAAACTCAAACAAAATAATATAAACTGGCAGGAAAAGGCTAACAGGTTCAGCACAGAACGGCCAGTGAGCATCGCTTCTACATTCCCACTGATCAGAGCCACATAATGGTCAACCCAGGTCCCAAACTGGACCGCAAACTAAGAAAAACATTCTCTAAAGAAGCCCTAAAGGACCGGCATGGCCCGCTGCAAACAGTTTGCAGCCACAAAGACTAACAGGAGAAAATGTTGGATCAAAAGAAACAAAGGGCTGTGCAGGCTCTTTTAAGCCCCAAAGGAAGGGCGTGGTCACATCCTGATTGGCCAAGAGGGGAATGCACCAGGCTGCTCTCAATGACCAATTAAGAGCGAGCTCCCACACCCTGAGCTGCAGGTGAGTCACATCACCTCCAATCAGCCCAGTGGAAGTTTGCCAATCGAAATCGAAATTGAAATCGAAATTGAGTGAAAAATCCAGAGAAAAAAGCTAAAATAACTCACTAAATGGTACTAAAGAGAAATAGGGTTATTGTTCTTTGTTTGCTGTGTGTTATCTTGATATATTTACAGGACGCTAATGAGGTCAGTCACCTTATGTGTGTGACATGCCTGAGGTTAAGTCCCTCGGGTTCATTTTCAGGTTAATTCAAAACATTTACACAACATCTGCCAGCTTCTGTGAGTGTTCAGTGTTCATTTATCTCACTTGAATATACACTGTTTATATGCCTCCAGTCAAAAACAATGCGTACGGACCGCTGTAAGAAAATGAGTCCTAGTCGCAGCAGAAGATTACGCTGCTTTGTCAGGAGCCAGTGAGCAGTTCAACACACACAGTATGTGGTGGATATTAATTATCAACCACACAGGACTTTCATGGCCAGTCCAGCGCAGTTAGCATAGTGTAGTTGTGCTTTGACATAAGTATGACAACGCCAAAGTCATATTTTCTATTATATCCTCGAGAGTTGCTTCATCAATTCCAACAATTTGAGGGGGTTTTTTTTTAATGCTGGAATGGCAATTTCTCCTTTGCAAATAAACACAGCCATGCGAACATTAAACTGTACCGCGGGAGAGCGGACGCAGAGCAGCCCCGGAGAAGGAGCGATGAATAACTGTCAGCAGATAATGGCTGCTGGCGACAGGCTGAGATGCACTGCCTGGCAGCGTTTGGGGAACACGCAGGCCAGGAACAAACTGCCTGTCTGTAACTGCTTAAGCACAACATCAGCCTGAGATTTATGCAGAGAGGAATGGCATCACGAGATTTTCCAAGTGCAGCAGCTTGCAGCAATTTCAGTTACACAGGAGAGGCCACGGAAATGAGTATCTGACTGGGGTCCATATTCTACATATTTGTACTTATTTTCACGAATTTGGCTCAAAATGCGGGTGATGCAATAAGGCTTTATTTTACACGTTAATAATCCTACGGGGACATGTGATTGACAGGTGGAGCTCAAAGTGGCCACAGAGGAAATGAGCCCACGTTCCCAAGAAAATAACTCCGGTATCTCACGCCCTTAGCACAATGAGTCAGGAAGATGTGACTTTACCAATCAACCATTAGTCTTTGCTCAGGACCCTGATCAGTAGAGTCAGGGGTGTAGCTGATTGGTTGGAACAAAAGCCACCACCCACACCGGCTGTCTCTGGAGCGTCTATGGTTTAGCATACAGTATAAACTTCATTAATTCTGCCTCAGCGTGAGTGAATTCATTTTTGAATTGCTTCATAATGAGGCCAAAATTCTCCATTCATCGAACACAGCCCTCATAAGGCAGGAGGGGAGTTTGGCCATTTTTTGTTTAAAAAATATAGTTTGGATCCAAAATGTTTTAGGCTTGGAGCACATTGTTCAGTTTTCAACTTTCGAAAATATGCTGACCGCATGAAAATTACTTCGTGCTTCATGATTTACCAACTTCCTTGAGTCAATATTTTATGCTTGGTAAGAACAAATGTAAATAAATGTAAATTTTCTGAATACACTGCAGAGTGTAGCTGGAAAAAGTGAAAGATTCTCAATGGGCCTCGTCTGGAAAATAAAGCATTTTAAAAAGAGGAATTCTTCAGGAATGTTTTGCACATGCCCACATACAAATGCGCACTCACGCTCAAACCGCACAAACCCACAATCGTTTAAAAAATCCGTTTCCAGATAGGCGACGTCACGAGGTGATGTGTGTGTGTGTGTGTGCATGTTCACCCTGTGATGTGTGGATATGTGTGTGTGTGTGTGTGTGTGTGTGTGCATGTTCACCCTGTGATTAGCGTTCTCGTGAGTGGCCTCGTTCATGCGCTGATACTTAATCACGTCTCTGTGTGCACGTAATCACGCGTTTCCCCTGCACGCGTGTCATCGCTGTGCCCCAGGGGTCAGAGGTCACGCGGCGCGTGCTTTAATTCGGGCGTCTGACAGAAAGCGCTCTAACGACTTAATGGTGCACTAATGGGGCTGCGGACATCAGAATGCATCCACTGTGTTCCAGGCACAGATTTACGAGGATTCCACAGCACACAGCACACACACACGCACGCACACACACACACACGCACACACACAGCACACACACACACACGCGCACACACACACGCACACACACAGCACACACACACACACGCAAACACACACACGCACACACACACACACGCACACACACAGCACACACACACACACGCACACACACACACACACACACAGCACACACACACACGCACACACACACACACACACACACGCACACACACAGCACACACACACACACGCACACACACACACGCACACACGGACACACGCACACGCACAGCACACACACACACACGCACACACACACACACACAGCACACACACGCACACACACACACACACACACACACACAGCACACGAGGCAGACCCAACACAGACATTTAAATTACACACATCTTCTGGATCGGGTGGTTTTGGGGACTTGCCCGTAACCTCTCTGGTCTACTGCAGATGTGCGTGTTCTGTAACGAATGCCAAATGGTGTCTGCGCTGTTTTCACCAGGCAGGACGTGTTGGTGGCAGTGTGGGGACGGGGCAGTGTGGGGACAGGGCAGTGGGGGGACGGGGCAGTGTGGGGGGTGTTGGGGGGGTGTTCACAGAACTGGCGGAGTTAATCAGAGTAGAACTCATAATTATACCTGACTGTAAACTCACACAGTGGGTGCTGGTTCAGGCGAGCAGGCGAATATCTGTCAGAACATATTGTGTGAGATGCAGCTCTCTTCCTGTTGGGTCAGGTGCTCAATCCTGATGTTTAACACTTATGTTTGTGCGTGTACCTCTGCAGGTGCATATTCACACCCTGTGATGTGTGTGTGTGTGTGTGCATGTTCACCCTGTGATGTGTGGATATGTGTGTGTGTGTGTGTGTGTGTGTGTGCATGTTCACCCTGTGATGTGTGGATATGTGTGTGTGTGTGTGTGTGTGTGTGTGTGCATGTTCACCCTGTGATGTGTGGATGTGTGTGTGTGTGTGTGTGTTTGTATGTGTGTGTATGTGTGTGTGTGTGTGTGCATGTTCACCCTGTGATGTGTGGATATGTGTGTGTGTGTGTGTGTGTGTGGCAGAAAGCGGCCTGGTGGAACAGCCATTTCAGAGACTGGGGGAAGCGTGCAGGCACAGTTTCATGGGCAGCTCTGCTCTTAGTTCTGCTACAATATTTATTTTCTCCAGAAACCGTAATAAAAGAATTGCACATTTGTGCGGCAGCACGTGTGGATGATTACAGATGATTTTTTGGCAGCCATTTTCGGTCATGCTGAGGGTGGGGGTGAACTGTTCTGGGACAGAAGCCAGAGGTTACACATTTAACATTTATAATGTGTTTGTTTTTCAATACTCAATTACCCTTGGTTGGCTGCAGTAAAACACGTTGGCCAATCGGAACAGCACGTTTCTATACGGATATTTAAAAGCTGTAGTTTATGTTGGGCTGAATCATCATTCTGATTCATCACTGGCTTTGGTCAGTCTTTAAAGGCAATCAATCAGAAGAGCTTTGCTTAAAGATCTGTGCAATAATGCTACAGCTTTTTTTTACTTGACCATTATTGTTTGTATTAGTATAATGCATACATTTATTTGTATTGGGTGTTGCATGAGTCCGTTGATACTACATGTGTGCATGGTTAAATAACGCTTTTGTTTATTTACTGTTATGGTGAAATAGTTGCATATACATTGTAGAAACATGGCTAAGATCTTACGTGGCAAGAACAACACCACGGTCCCAAAGGACCCACTCTCCACCACACCGCGGTTCTAAAGGGGTCTACTCCTCACCACACCGCGGTTCTAAAGGGATCTACTCTCCACCACACCACGGTCCTAAAGGGGTCTACTCTCCACCACACCGCGGTTCTAAAGGAGTCTACTCCTCACCACACCACGGTCCTAAAGGGGTCTACTCCTCACCACACCGCGGTCCTAAAGGGGTCTACTCTCCACCACACCACAGTCCTAATGAGTGCACATATGACAACTGAAGATGGTTCTTGTGTCCCTATATGAGATATTTCACCATGATCTAATCTAGCAGTGTTGGGGTGGACAGTACAGCCAGTTAGCTCCTGTATCCAGGGTAACTGGTGGAAACAGAAACCCTGCGTAAACACCAGCCCTCCAGGAGGGAAGATGCCCTCCCGTGTCCCGGTGTATAAGTGCCCAGGGCCTCCCATTGGGAATATCTGCCATCAGAAGCCTGGGGTAAAAGGTCCACAGCTAAACATGGGGCAAGTGGGAATGTGAAGCTGCTGAAACTATCTTGTGTTTCCAAAAACCAATAACAGACAGACTGGGCCAGAAACTCCACCACAGAAAAGGCAGCGGTGGGTGGTATCGCGTACATGTAGGAAATAAACTGGTTTAGCGGGTTTAGAGTAATCACCTGTGGGATTGTCAAAAAAAAAAAAAAACTTTCACTGCTAAATCTCTGTTTTTTTTTTTAAAAAAACCCTCAAACGGCGGTGAAGGCACACGGCACGCCCGCCCCTGCGTGGAGGACGCCCACCCCCGCTGCCTCCGTCCCAACCACTGCTCTCCATTAAGAGCCTCCAGCATCAGCAAACAGATCCGCCTGCGTTCCAGGGGAAACGCCTCCCCTCCCTTAAACCGTCCCAGAATGCCCGGCTGCGCGGCACAGACCAAAGAGTCCCGCGGGTAAGTACCGCCGATGATTACAGCGTGTTCCCCCGACCACATCCTGCTCGGTCTCTCGTCTCGTAATTACCGTAAGTTAACCTCGTAATTACCGTAAATTAACCTGGCACGGTTTACGGAGTGCACTGCATGCCACCGCGTTTATTCCCCCGGGGACTGACCGCGATTCAGACTCAATCCAGACGCATCAGTGAGACACAGTCTGACACCGAATATCAGCTTGGTAAGGTGGACTAAAGAGACATTTTCAGACAATGTCCACTCACTGAGCACATTATTAGGAACACCTGAACACGTACATATTCATGCGATTATCTAATTAGCCAATCGTGTGGCAGCAGTGCAATGCATATAATCGTGTAGAAACGGGTCAGGAGCTTCGGTTAATGTTCACCTCAATCGTCAGATTTGGGAAAGAATGTGATCGCGGAATGATTGTTGGTGGCAGACAGGGTGGTTTGAGTATCACAGAAACTGCTGATCTCCTGGGAATTTCACACACACTAGTCTCTAGAATTTACTCAGAATGGTGCAAAAAAACATCCAGTGAGTAGCATTCCCTGACCTCAGAGGGATTGATGTATTAGATCACATTATTACTGAATTTCATAAACTAAAATATACTTGTTGAGCTCTTCCCCTTGAGGAATATGCAGTGTTGAGTATAATTAAACAGTGTTCGGGGAATGCCCTCTTCTACTTCAAATACTTGCCACTCATAGTGCTTCATGGAAAAAAGTAAAGTATTTTTGAGGCTCCAAAAACTCCACTTAAGTCGATGAGCTGCAATTAACATAATTAGCACTTTTACAGCCATCAAACACACATTAGACTTTAGTTGTTTCTTTTTGAACCTATAAATTACAAACTCTCGACCACCTTGGAACCTTGAAGATGCTGGGAGTTATGACGAGGAACGGTTGTGGCTTTTGAGTAATAACCGTTTGCTTTGATTCTCGTGTTAAAACGAGCAGTTAAAATGTGCCACTTACAGACCAGAATGGAAATGAGCAGAAGTGCACTCAGCAGTGTGTGCTACTCAAACTTGTCAGGAACAATAACTGCCTGTAAGATAAATAATGTACGAAATAATGTATTTCTGTATTG
Source organism: Conger conger (assembly GCF_963514075.1). Classification (NCBI taxonomy): domain Eukaryota; kingdom Metazoa; phylum Chordata; class Actinopteri; order Anguilliformes; family Congridae; genus Conger; species Conger conger. The sequence continues at coordinate 31,066,597 of NC_083777.1, read as the reverse complement.
ATTTCATATCATATGCAGCATGAATGGCAAAATTGTTAAATATTTGATTTTGTTGTTGGCTGTTCAACAGGTAAGAACTGAAACACCTGACCTGACCTTGACACCCATCTTTGGCTTTAGAAGGATCTTTATCAAGGTGAGGCAGGTTCAGTGAGCTGAAAATATGAGAATATATCTAGAACGATGATTATAATTTTCTTTCTGGCTTCTGATTTCTCTCACGATGGCGGGGGACGGGCGGGGCTGGACTCCGTGTCGGACACCTGTAACTCCGCGCCTGGTTGCCGTAGCGCCGCGGAGTGAAAACCCCGGGGATGGGGGGGGGGGGGGGTTACCTCACATCAGGACCCTCACAGGTTCCCCATTGTGCGCGTTTCTGCACTGCTGACGCGGCGGAACGCTGTCTGGGCCCAGGAGTCACCTGGCTCCGGCGGTAATGGAGGGTTTTGTCGTGGAGCCGACGGCGGGCACCGGGAACAATGGCGGCGACCGAAACGCACCCCCGCCGCGATGACAGCGCAGAGCCTCGCCCAACAGCGGCGGGAATCACTGAGAGCCCGGCAGCAGCAGCGGGAGTGGGGGGGGGCGGGGAGGGGGGAATTAACCCTTCACGGCGTAAGCACGACCACAGAAACGTGCTTCCACAGACTGCTCCTAAGTGAACATTCCGACGGCTGGAATGTCCTTAAACGAACATTCCGACGCTGATGTCACAATCACTGCTGGCAACAGAGAGCGATGGAGGGTTCTAGAACTCTGGAACAATGGACTTAGAATTTTGAGATAAAGAAAAAAAAAAACCATAAACATTCCAGGAAACGTACTCCTGAAAGGGTTAAGAGGATGAGACAGGCGGGGACGGCACAGACTGCCATCAGCCGGTCCAATACCATCCCCACCACCCCCACCCCGCCTCTGGAACAAGCTGGCCGGTGACTAGAACAAGGGTCTTTGAGTCGGTATCAAAGGGGGAGAGGCCATCAGACAGGCTGGCTGCTCGGAGCGGGGGTCTGGAGACAGGCAGGGCCGTTCTGCTTTGTCCGCTGGCCCCTCTCTCCTTTGTGGGAGAAGCCATTACAGAGACTTATTAGACCCCTCCCATCGGCGGTTATGTTATTAGATAACTGCGCACACAGGGGGGCTTCACTAGGAGGGGATCCGTTCTGACTCGTGCTCCTGGCAGGGCTGCACCCTACCTGTGGGATTACGCGCAGAGTTTCAGCGATGCTATGTCTGGGAGTGTAGGTAATGAGACAAACACATTCAGACCCCAAAACTTTCAACTGTTTACATAGAATAAGAGTAATATCGGGCAGTTTGATGTTTATCACAGTTTTCATTCTTGGCCCATTCCACCTTTTTCACGTTATTGCACGATGGAGGTTGAGTTCGGTTAGCAAGTAAGCTTTTAATACCATTAACCTCCGGTCCTACATTTTAGGCCTACTGCAAATCTGGTAAACAGAGGTAAGTACAAGATGACATGCTGTTTGTATAGAAAACAGATGGTGATGGAGAAACTTTAGATTTGGAGTGACTTGTAGCCTGGTTCTTGCGTGACTTACCCCAATAAAGTTTCATGATATTTCTAGGTTCCTTATAAAAATCTGGATGATAACTCTAAACAGATTGTTTATTATTTCAACCAGCAATGTACAGATTGTCTCAATCCTAGCATACATTCTGTGGACTGGGTACCATAAATGTATTCTCATTATGTTTTTATTGATTTTTATTTTATTTTATTTGACTGCCACTTCAGTGTGAAATATAACAGAAAATCATATCTGTGTGTGTGTGTATGTGTGTGTGTGTGTGTGTGTAGGAGTTGAACATAACAGGGCCATGAGAAAGATTTACTCCGTAGTCATTGGACAGGATCTGTCAGGTCTTAACATGGATTATGTCACAGGCAGTGATTCTCTCCCGGGGAAGAAAGGGCAGGTTTGGTTTTTGTCTGGCTCTGGCGCTTTTCAGGGAGCCTTAAACTCCACGCTTATGGGAACGCTTATGGGAATGTTATCGACTCCATTACGGGCTGAACTAATCTGGGCCGTCACTTAACGGCTACGAGTGCGTCAAAGAGCTGCCACAGAGCCGGCCTTAGAGAGCGGGGGGGGGGGGGGGGCTTTGGGGGGGGCTTTAACAGCGGTGACACACGCAGTAATGCACTTGTCTGTCTCCAGACTCCTCCGCTCCGGGGCCGAATATTGTGTGACTCAAAGACTCAGAGAAACCAAAACAAGATGCTGCTCCGTTCCCCTGTGTCTTCAGCCAGTTGAACGCACCTGTCGGCCACGTGACGCAGAGGTGACCGCACACACCCCTGTGTACGCGGCAGCGGCGGACCGTGTTTTATGTCGTACGATTTAAATGATACCAGGAAAACGAAAAAACCAAAGGGGCGGCCTGTAGCGTGGTGGTTAAGGTCAATGACTGGGACACGCAAGGTCGGTGGTTCTAATCCCGGTGTAGGCATAATAAGATCCGCACAGCCGTTGGGCCCATGAGCAAGGCCCTTAACCCTGTATTTCTCCAGGGGAGGACTGTCTCCTGCTTAGTCTAATCAACTGTAAGTCACTCTGGATAAGAGCGTCTGCCAAATGCCATTAATGTAATATAATTTAAGGTAATGTAATGAAACACATAAACCGTGATATCTGCCCCTACGATCCCTCGCTGTATAGCAGGAGAGCCTCTGACCGAGCCCAGCATGTTAAATAAAGACATTTTTAACAGTTGTGACAGCAATATTAATGTACATTCCGCTTAGATCCATTTTCATCATTGTAAGATATGTCTGAGAGTCGGTACCAGTCATTACCACAACACCGTTCAGTCACACACTCATACCAACGAGCAAGTCAGAGTCTCCAGTCGCAAGTCAGAGTCTCCAATCAGCCCACACAGCTAATGCTGGGACACAAAGATGAGTGTAGGAACAGCAGTGTGTGACTGACGGGGTTTACCAGTCCTGCCTATGCAAGGTCTACGACTGTATCCTGTCACCCATTAGCTTCTCAAATAATACTACATTCCCTATCCCAGGACTGCCCAACCCTGTTCCTGGAGATCTACCGTCCTGTAGGTTCTCACTCCAACCCTAACACAGCACACCTCATTCAACAGCTAGAGATGTTAATTTGTAGAGATGTGCCAAATTAGAGTTGAAATGAAAACCTAATGATGGTAGATCTCCAGGAACAGGGTTGGGCAGCCCTGCTCTAGCTGTTGAATGAGGTGTGTTTTGTTACGGTTGGAGTGAAAACCTACAGGACTGTAGATCTCCAGGAACAGGGTTGGGCAGCCCTGCTCTAGCTGTTGAATGAGGTGTGCTTTGTTAGGGTCGGAGTGAAAGCTTACAGGATGGTAGATCTCCAGGAACAGGGTTGGGCAGCTCTAGACTACAGCTCTGTGTTGTAAGGTTATGTGTTGAGAGTTACTATCGGTTGTAAAGCTGATGACAGCAGCAGCCTTGTTTGTTGCCTAAATCTATATGCAAGTGCATATCTAAGTAGCTCCATATAAGAGAAATACCTAAACGTAAATGCACTGAACAGCGTTTCGGATGTGGTACATTAATGTGGCCAGGAATGTTCAGTCACAGACTGCAGTCTTGGGAAGCGGGATCTAACCATGCTATTATAAGCCTTTTCTGTTGACTGATTTCGCCTGTAATATATTTCTGATTGTACACATGAAGGGTACTTATCCCTGGGATTTACCACCTAGCCGGGGTAATTAGAAGAGGGAAAGAGATTTTTGCGCAGTGTGTAATTACGCTTCTTTACTGAAAACACAGAATTTTCCCATAAATGCACGCTTCGAGCCATTACCTCACCGGCAATTAAAGCGGTTTCGGAGCACAGCACGATCGTACAATAGCCCTCAACGCCGCAGTGACATAATCAGCAATCAAGATTACAAGCACCTTTTAATGAAATCAGTGAAATAACCTGTCAAAACACAGGCGATATTAAAACCACCAGCCCATTAGGACCTGGAATTGATGCCTTTCGCATATTTACACAAGAAAGCAGACGCTGTGGATAGCCAAAGGTAGCGCGATGATTGTATTGGAGTTCTACACAATCGAGCAGTAATAGGATTCGACGGAAACAATGACAGAACATAAATATTTTTAAGAGGCACACACACCCCCATTCCCTCTCACACATTTTTAATTTGATGAGCATATGGCAACACTTAAACAGGCCTTAATAGCTTTTTTTTTTTTCTGTGCTTTTTTTCATCAGAAGATGTTTTCCACTGCACACATGCTAATGTGTCATAGCAACATGGTATCATTAGCCAGCAGAGGGTTGTTTTGTTGCGTCTGTCTGTGTGCCTGTGTATTGGAAAACAGAGCGATTAACAGCCGAAGAGAAGCTTTCAGCACACCGTCCTGATAACAATCTAACACGGCCGAAGATTGCACAGGGATCCATTTCAGGAGTGTTTTGGAGACTGTTTTCAGTAATACTCAGACAACCGGGAATGTTCCAGAACAGCCAGGGTTCGATGACACCCATCACAGACTGAGTCACTGTGTTGCTACATACAATCAGTTCAGACAGATACAGTGAGTCCCAGAATTATTGTCACCCTTCCTCAAAATGAACAAAAAAAGGCTGCATGTAATGAAGAGGGATAATCTTTATTTTATGTTCAAACATATGCGCAAACTGTATACTTTCATTAGGGTGGCCTGTAGGGGGGGGGGCTTTAAGGGGGGGCTTTAACAGCGGTGACACACGCAGTAATGCACTCGTCTGTCTCCAGACTCCTCCGCTCCGGGGCCGAATATTGTGTGACTCAAAGACTAAAAGAAACCAAAACAAGATGCTGCTCCGTTCTCCTGTGTCTTCAGCCAGTTGAACACACCTGTCGGCCACGTGACGCAGAGGTGACCGTACACACCCCCGTGTACGCGGCAGCGGCGGACCGTGTTTTATGTCGTACGATTTAAATGATACCAGGAAAACGAAAAAGCAAAGGGGCGGCCTGTAGCGTAGTGGTTAAGGTAAATGACTGGGACACACAAGGTGAGTGGTTTGAATCCCAGTGTAGCCACAGTAAGATCCGCACAGCCGCTGGGCCCTTGAGGGAGGATTGTCTCCTGCTTAGTCTAATCAACTGTATTCCAAATGCCAATAATGTAATGTAATGCAAAATTTCAATACATTTACTCTAACGTTTCAATGTTTTTCATTTAGTAGTCTCATGCGTTAATTATTTGAAAAATGTAAGAGTTTGCTTTGATTCCATTGAATCATTAATAACTCACACATGTTGGAAAAAAGCTGTTACATTGTCATGTCCACGTCCCTAGGTTTTGGGTCAGAAAATAAGTGTCCTTGGGTTTGTGAAAGGTGCTATATAAATTAAATGTATTATTATTATTATTATTATTATTATTATTATTATTCACAGCAACGATTCTGTTCATTTTCTTTGACAACTGATCATTAATGGCCGCAGCGAACGGCTTTGGCTTTGTGCTTAGATTGAATGGATCCCCTCTCATTGCCATGCAGTGCTGTTCCATCGTTTCCAGCCCTTCCTGCCTGGCAGGGCAGCCGGACCGCTGGCCCTCCGCACAGGGAGAGGACTGTTCTCTCTGCCTCTGACAGCGCTGTGAGATATTCACCCCATTCACAGCGCTGACACACACTTCATTATCTGGCACGGGCTCCCGCTCTGATAAACGGATATCTGTGACTGCTCTCCCGATGAAGTCATTCACCCTCCGTCACAGAAATACCACACTCATAATAAGAATAACAAATTGCCCCAATTTATGGTTTAGTCCGTGGCAGGCAATTCACGAGGAGAATGTAATCTCTTCTGAATGGACCAATTGAATATTTTTTGCTTCTTCTGATCTTGAAATTACCTTGAGTCTTATTTCTCACTCGGATCTTGATATATCTTTCCTCTTGTCGTGTGGAAAAGTATTTGATTTTACAGTGAAACGTACACTTTTATCTGGATGCAATTATTACTGTATGCACTAAAAAAAACCAATTTCTACACACTATTAATAAAAAGGGTTCTTTGGCTAATCTCCAGAGGGGAGCCCTTTTGAGTTCTTTACAGAACCCTCTAAGGTGTGTATGTGAAAAGTGTGAATTCTCCAAAACCGAACCGTTTTACCCACCACAGGGCCCTCAGCACTCACAAGGGTTCCTCCATGGAGACACAGAGGAGCCCGCTGGAGCCCTGTCTCCTGACAGTGACAGAGCCACACAAACCCGAGTGATCACCGGCTTTCTGCAGTTCACACGAGGACAGACACGGCTCCTCGCTCCTCGCCGCTCCGTAAAGGCAGCAGCTCAAACTGCACTTTGTGCCGGTGTCACCGAGAATTGCCCACAACTTACAGGGCACCTAGAAAACATGCCGTTTGTTAGCAACACAATGAGCTGTGTTTCTCAGAGGCACCATTACTCGAAGACAGACGGGACGGACTCTGGCAGGTCTTCCGGGTTCCCCCGTAAAAGCCGGCTCGTACTGGAATCCCCAGGGCTGTAACACACAGGAAGTTTGGATGTCCTCAGCCCTGGTGCATGTCGCTTCCAACTTCTGAGCGCGAAACCACAGAGCAAGAGTGTGGGAGAGAAAAGGGAAAAATCTATTTCTGTAATCCCTCATGAGTGCGGTGCATTCATACGCTTACCCAGCGCGCACCGCAACACAATCCCCACCAACAGCAAAGCCATTGTCAGAGAGTGTTTCCTAAGCAGCACTCAGCAGACTAATGGGCCGACAGTAATGCTCAAGAGAAACATCTGATAAGGGCAGAGAGAGAGGCTGGAACATAAACACACACGGCGTGTATGTACAAGACGGCGCAACGTTATGGAGTAGTGCTGTGTGGGTTTTGTGTGCTCTTCGGTTTTTTTTATCTTGGAATTGTTTCAGATAATCTCTTATTTTTCCTTCTGTCACCGTTATGGAATTCGGAGCCGCGCTTGCTCCGTGGGCAGATCACGGATACGATGGTACGCACCAGCTTAGACAGCGGAGTGGAAGTGGCACACTGACTCTCCGTCTGTGACCGGGACGTGAATGCGACTCTCCGTGGTTCTCTGAGAGGCCGACTACAGAGAGACACGACCGGCAGGGGGGCGGGGGGAGGGATGGAGGTTCTGTGTGTCAGCAAGAACAGGGGGGCGTGTCAACACACCCCCGGGCCTGTACTCTCCACTGCAGCTGGAGATAGCAAACGTGCTGTCTTTTCTTTTACACCGTTCCTTTGAAATAGTCCTGTAATGGGCATAGCTACACTAGGGCAGGTTTAACTGAAATAGTCCTGTAATGGGCATCGCTGCACTAGGGCAGGTTTAACTGAAATAGTCCTGTAATGGGCATAGCTGTACTAGGGCAGGTTTAACTGAAATAGTCCTGTAATGGGCATAGCTGTACAGGGACAGGTTTAGCTGAAATAGTCCTGTAATGGGCATAGCTGTACTAGGGCAGGTTTAACTGAAATAGTCCTGTAATGGGCATAGCTGTACAGGGACAGGTTTAGCTGAAATAGTCCTGTAATGGGCATAGCTGTACAGGGACAGGTTTAGCTATGCAGTGGTACCGTATATACCTTTTGTTTCCAGTACTTTACTTTCCAGAACGATGTTATGAAAATGCACCTAGAAAGGTACAATGCTTATCACTGAAGTGGTACCCTAAAAGTACACAAAGTTTAGCCACAGATTGAATCATTCATTTGTAATTATTTTACTTTTTTGTTTGAAAAAGGTGCTTATTGGTACACAATGAAAGTTAAGGTACATATCGTAAATTTGTTCCATAAAGAACAACAATGGACCTCCACTGAACCTTTATTTCTGAATCTGTACAATATTCTAGGTCTGTTTGGCTAGTTATGCACTTACTGATTAAAAATTGGGTCATTGTACTGCTCCATTCCTGAGAATAACACCGATCTTCCCCGCCTCTGTGAGCTGCTCCAGATAAGGGAAAGTGAATGTTCTGGAAAAGAGGGGGAGAAAAGGAGAGATAAGAGAAGAGAAGGGAAAAGGTAGATCGAGAATAGCTAGATAGTGAGAGAAGACAGTGCGAGAAGCCAAAAATGAACGGATAGATAGACAGAAGGGGAAGGGTAGAGAGAGCGAGAAAGAGGAGACAGGAGGGAAGTAAAGAGAGGGAGCGAGAGAGGGAGACAGAGAGGAGGAAAGGAGAGAGAGAGAGTGGGGAGAGAGGGGAGGGACAACACATGGCCAGCGGTCCTCTGTACAAAATGGGGGTGGGTGGGGGGTCGAGCCCATCTCTCAGGCCGGTGAATGGGGGCACCGGGCCCTGCCTGCCAGCTGTAGCCCCCTCTGACCCCTCCATTCAGCCCCCCCGATGGGCACCGTCAGGGGCCGGGGCCCCCGTGAAAGGGCACAGGCGCACATTGCGGCCCCGCGGCGTCAGCGGGGCCCCGCGGTCACACTGCGGTCACACGGGGCCGGTCCTCTCAGAGACGCCGCAAGCTCACTCACATGACGGCGGCGCATTCTGCTGTCCTTTTGTTGAACACGAGCGCACAGCCGATGCAGCATTCAGCTGCAGAGACACGGACGCTAATTGCTGAACTAATGTTTGACCTTTGTGTGATTATTTAAGAGCATTTATTACTGACTACGAAACCGCGAAAGTATCCAACCGAAACAAAAACTATATATGGGCCCACTGAGTTTTTAAACAAAACTGCCGTACGTACGTAGATTCCACAATTTATTATCTGTTACAATCATCTTGTCATGTTTTTGTAAAAGCAGACAGCATTCCATTCTTACTGAATTACATTGTTCCTGATAATTCGTACTGAATAAACTGTTATATTCCTACTGAATGTTGTTGCTGAATACATTATTACATTGTTTCTGAATATAGTTGCTGAAGACATTGTTACAGTGTTACGGAATGGTCTGGTCAGCTTACATCTCCGAGCTACGAGTCTGGGAAACCGGGAACCAGGTTCCCAAGATTACTCGGGAAGATGTGGAAAACCAGAATCCGGAATGCTGCAGTCTGAGTACCTGGGTATCATCAGTGAGCCAGGTATGTGTCACTCTGTGGGGCTGCCGGTCATCGTGTGATCCAGGTTTGGTACCGGACTACAGGAGCCATCGTGCACTACACCAGCGCCAGAATGAGCCAGCCAGGAGCCCCGTGGAGTCATTGGATCGACCTTTAATCCAACAGGAAATTCATGACTGTTTATTGAGACTTTAACAAGTCAAAACACTAAGCTCAAGATACAGTGCAACATCCCGGAATCAACCGAATTCAAGTGACAACACTGACAGGTGAACAGGTAAATATGTTTTCTAACTTAAGACGACCAGTATGCTGAATTAAACAGCAGAGAGAACCTCTGACTCCTCACACAGGCCGCAGGGCGGGGGGAGAAGGGGGGCGGGGGGTTGACGTTTCCTGTCCCGTCTCGTAGATCTCTGCTAGGAGCTCAAGCCATTAAAATAAAACTGCAGGAATTGCTGACTAATTGATAAGGCCCTGATTTGAGGATTCTTCAGGCCCTAATTGAAACCACTGGAGAGGAAGCCTGGAGATGTGTGCGGGGGGGGGGGGGACAGTCTTTGATCTCTCCGCTGGTCCACCATCCTGTTTTGCTAGAAGGTTTCCTGGCTTGTTTCAGAGACACGGAGCCACTCCGGGGGGAAGGACGGTAATGGAGCGCTTGAAGGGGCTTTCTCTGTAGCGGGGGGCTAAGTGCTATCAGCTGGCCTGACAGACGGACAGCCGGGCCGCAGTCTGCCGCTCTCCCGGAGCAGGGGCAGATAACCCCGCGGGCCGCACGGTAGCCCTGCTCTTCCGGGGGCGGGGTTCTCATTCCCAGGCTGTCGGGAAAAGCGAGGATTCAAAGGAAAAGCCGTCGCCGGGTTTAAGCTGCGTGTCAGAGCTGTGAAGAGCCGAGGCTGCAGACGGACGCCAGACCGGGACGGGAGGGCCTCGCACGGAGATCGCAGAGCAGAACAGGAATACCCATGATGCTCTCTGGCCTGAACATCCACGGGGGGAACCACGCAATACATACAAAGCACATTTTCACAAAGAACATTTAATATGTATACCAATTAAATTCTCTGGCTTTTTACGTTTTAAGTTTTGTCACCTGTAGACAGAAATAAATCTGTAACATTGTGACTGCAATGTGTCCCATGGAATCAAATTGGTGCTTTTTTGAAAGACTGTTATAATAAATGTGTTTTCAAGTCACATGTTCTACTACTTATGGAGCTCATATACAGATGCCAGTAAAGTAGTGATACACTCTAGTAGACCTTGTCAGTTTGTTTGTCCGTGCAGTGGCCTAAAAACATGCTGGGGTCCAGCCAACATTTGCCAGTCACTTTCGACTAACAATCAAAAGCCTTCACAACCTTCACAAAAACACACTGTGTGTTCAGTGATTACGAAAACTTGACAAACCAAGATATTTAAGACAAGGTGTGTAACTCTTGAGTTCACTCATGAGTGAAACTTAAGCACAAATGTTGAAAGAATACAAACCAAAGATTCTCTAGAGCAGTGGTGCATGCTGGGTTTTGTGGTCTGACAGCCCTATAGACGACTGCAGTGTTGGTTCTCTCCTGTACGTGAGCTCAGTAAAATCTACAGGATACACTTGCAGACTGTGGCTGTGCCTAGTGCCAATACAAATGCCAGATGGAGATATGATTGCGCTAATTAAATAATTAAGAGCAGAGGTCGGCACAAACTCCTGAAACGATCGGCTCTTGTCCCTGCAGTCAACATTGAACAAACGGGGAGTTCCTGTTTCACCCAGCCTGTCAAGGCAGGCAGAGAGTTCCTGCACAAGTGAACCAAATAATATCGGTCAGTGGTGGATAAGTGCGCCGCACTCTCCAAAAATAACACTTCTGCTTTTCATTGTTAGCCTGCAGCAAGTTCGAGCGTACGAAGAGGCCAATTTCACAAGATATTTCCAGTAATACTTGAGTGTTGCTTTACTCCTGAAAAATCTGTGGTAAAAAAAACTAACCGATAACACGTGTTTGGGATTGGCCGTGGGTTATGGATCGGTTTACAGAGATGGCCGGGGATAATTGACCACACGGCGACTCGCCCGTTGGAAAAACCCAAAGGAAAGAAGAAGGGGTCAATTGGTTTGGCGCCCCTCTTTCCCGCCGCCAGCCAATGAGAAGCTCGGCTCGTAGTCACAACACCACTCCTGATTGGCTCCCCGGTGCGGGTGAGGGCGAGAGTGTGCTCTCCCAGAGCGTCACCTTCAGCAAGTGCCACCGGAGCATGAGGCCCTTTGATGAAGGGTGAACTTTGACCTCTCGTGGCAAAAACGCCATTATTGCCCCGCTTTGATACAGACAGACAAACAGGTTACTAAAGACATACCCGCAGGACAAAGACAAAGATAAGTAGCACTGCCAGAAAGGTTACCTCGCAACTTACAGCACTTATCTACAGCACGTTTATCCACAGACACTGAGACACTGAGACACTCAGACACTGAGACACTGAGACACTGAGACACTCTAGCACACATCATCAGAATGCATGCAGCTGAACCGTGCAGCCATACAGCAGCCTACACCACACTGTGGGGGTATAGCACGGCACCCCAGACCACACTGTGGGGGTATAGCACGGCACCCCAGACCACACTGTGGGGTTAAAACACTGCACCCCCATACCACACTGTGGGGTTAAAACACTGCACCCCAGACCACACTGTGGGGTTAAAACACTGCACCCCCATACCACACTGTGGGGTTAAAACACTGCACCCCAGACCACACTGTGGGGTTAAAACACTGCACCCCCATACCACACTGTGGGGTTAAACACTGCACCCCATACCACACTGTGGGGTTAAAACACTTCACCCCATACCACACTGTGGGGTTAAAACACTGCACCCCCATACCACACTGTGGGGGTATAACACTGCACCCCCATACCACACTGTGGGGTTAAAACACTGCACCCCCATACCACACTGTGGGGTTAAAACACTGCACCCCCATACCACACTGTGGGGTTAAAACACTGCACCTCATAACACACTGTGGGGTTAAAACACTGCACCCCCATACCACACTGTGGGGGTATAACACTGCACCCCCATACCACACTGTGGGGTTAAAACACTGCACCCCCATACCACACTGTGGGGTTAAAACACTGCACCCCATACCACACTGTGGGGTTAAAACACTGCACCCCCATACCACACTGTGGGGTTAAAACACTGCACCCCATACCACACTGTGGGGGTATAGCACTGCACCCCCATACCACACTGTGGGGTTAAAACACTGCACCCCCATACCACACTGTGGGGTTAAAACACTGCACCCCCATACCACACTGTGGGGGTATAACACTGCACCCCCATACCACACTGTGGGGTTAAAACACTGCACCCCCATACCACACTGTGGGGTTAAAACACTGCACCCCCATACCACACTGTGGGGTTAAAACACTGCACCTCATAACACACTGTGGGGGTATAGCACTGCACCCCCATACCACACTGTGGGGTTAAAACACTGCACCCCCATACCACACTGTGGGGTTAAAACACTGCACCCCCATACCACACTGTGGGGTTAAAACACTGCACCCCCATACCACACTGTGGGGGTATAACACTGCACCCCCATACCACACTGTGGGGTTAAAACACTGCACCCCCATACCACACTGTGGGGTTAAAACACTGCACCCCCATACCACACTGTGGGGTTAAAACACTGCACCCCCATACCACACTGTGGGGTTAAAACACTGCACCCCCATACCACACTGTGGGGTTAAAACACTGCACCCCCATACCACACTGTGGGGTTAAAACACTGCACCCCCATACCACACTGTGGGGTTAAAACACTGCACCCCCATACCACACTGTGGGGTTAAAACACTGCACCCCCATACCACACTGTGGGGTTAAAACACTGCACCCCCATACCACACTGTGGGGTTAAAACACTGCACCCCCATACCACACTGTGGGGTTAAAACACTGCACCCCCATACCACACTGTGAGGGTATAACACTGCACCCCCATACCACACTGTGAGGGTATAGCACGGCACCCCAGACCACACTGTGGGGTTAAAACATTGCACCCCCATACCACATTCTGCATTCTCAGAAATAAAGTGACAGTGGAGGTACATACACACAAGGATCAAATTTCCAAAATGTACCCTGAAAGCACAGTAATGTTTTCTGTGGGTACAAAAGAGTAAGTTTTACAAGCAAAAAAGGCACACATTAATTATACATTGCTGGCTAGGGGTACAAGTTTATGTACCTCTATTTCTGAGTGTGAGGATACAGTGCTGCACTGAGAGCCCTCTGAACACCCAAAAAAATGTTAAAATAAATAAACTCTTTGATAGACAGTTGAAGAGACCCCGCTATTACCCAGTAAGTTTTTGCACCTTTTTGCAATTGAACCGAACACGGCTTTAGAACGAATACACCAGTGAGCAGAAAAGTAATCAAAGGGAAAAATTCAGTAGCCATAAAATAAATGCACGATTCGTGGAAACCAGCCCAGAACCTGTCCGGGTTATTCCATCACAGTCACTTTGATCATTTTGATAACAAAATGCTACTATGGTTTTACAAAAAAAATGTGCATATGGCTAACAATCCATTTACATACGAGCTGCCAGGGAATATAAACTGTGCTTTTACAGATGGAATAATCTCTAATGACTCTCTAAAGTAAAGGTCACGCACACGGTCTATGGTCGTGACTGCTCTACGCGCGCGTTTTACTATTTATGGATTTGATGCTTTTCACTTGTCGAGGAATTTATGCACTTGTAAATCGCTTTGGATTAACAGCGTCTGCTAAGTGTCTAAAATGTAAAATGTAATAAGTCAACTCTGGGGTCATACGAGTTAATATATTTTAAATATCTCTTGGTGTTTGAAAAACTCTCGGCTCTCGTCATTCAGTTCCAAATCCAGGCTGGCACGGCACCGTCACGCAGAGACATTACGGGAACAGAGAGTTCTGTTTGCGTGTCAAAGTGGCCGGGGCTTCGCCGATTCTGAATTCAGCCGGAGATCACGCTGTTCGAGTCTCCTGAAGACCTATCGGATTTCAGCGTCTCTGCCCTTTCATCCTGACGGGATAAATGTGTGCTCTATCTCCCACATTACAAACACCAACTCGCCCAACTATAGTTCCCCCTGGTTTGTGTCTTAATTTCACCGCAGCAGCTATTGAAACATTTGATTCCTTTGTGCTGAGTTACAGTATGTATTCAAATAATTGAATCCACAGCATTATGTTGGAAATAAATGGTAAATGGTTGGCATTTATATAGCGCCTTCATCCAAAGTGCTGTACAATTTCTACTTCTCATTCACCCATTCATACACACACTGACAGACCAATGGTGATTGGCTGCCATGCAAGGTAGCAACCAGCTCATCAGGAGCATTTGGGGGTTAGGTGTCTTGCTCAGGGACACTTCGACACACCCAGGGCGGGATCGAACTGGCAACCCTCCGACTGCCAGAAGACCGCTCTTACCGCCTGAGCCGATGTCGCCCCGCTACCTCTCTGATAATGACCCGTGCTGTAAAAACGTCAGCGCGTGGTGTCTCAGCCTGTAGAGCACTGACCGCATGCTCATTGCGAGCCGCGACGTCAGCGGTTCGAATCCGACCGTCTGACAATTTGTCGCATGTCTTTCCCCCTCTCTCGCCCCCATTCTTCCTGTCTCTATATACTGTCCAAAGATAAAAAATATCTTTAAAAAAAAATAAAATAAAAAAAACGTCAGCGCGCGAGAGTCTGAAACCTGCGGTGCACACACAGGACGCAGCATAGAATATCTGAAGCGCCCGTCGTGCCTGGCCTCCGCCCTGACGTGATTGGCTGAGACAGTGCGCTGACACCCCCACAGATGGAATTCTCTCTAGACTTCACACTTTAATTGGGCTGGTGCCGCGGCCTCTTAGTCTGGGGGGGTCAGTCACAGAACCCCCCCCCCCCCCCCCCCCCCAGAACCCAGCAGACAACGCTCTCCGTTATCATGAATCCCAATCATTTTTACCGCGAAACGATCCCCACGAATTTCACAAACTCCCACATACTTATTTATGCCAATCTGGCAACCCTTGTCAGTGATGGGGTGGGTTACCAGGGTTGCCAGATTGCAAGAACCCCTCTAAATGTAGGACATGGAGCAGCATCTGGCCAGGACTCAGCAAGTGGTTTCTGTGGCACACTTTTACACAAATGCCCATGACTGCTATGACTGCACTCACATGTGATCTCCATCGCCATGGTGATAATGATTTGGTCATGGTGTCCAGGGGAAATTTTCAGTTCACAATTATGTTAATGATTGCAAATGAAAGGAGGCTCTAACTAGGGATGATTGTGATTCCAGTATAGTTTGGTTATTGTGATAATTTTGAATACTGTAACAGTGTAGTTCGGCTATTGGTTTGGTTGTAAGACTTTCATATAAGACTGTGTTGAATTGATTGACTAAGTGTGATAATTGCGAATACTGTTAAAGTCAGCGTACAGTGATTATCAGTATCGTTGTTACTTATTTTGTAGGACATAACTAAACATCCCGCCCCAGATGAAAGAGTAAAGCCTTCCCTCATAAAGTGTGTAAAATCAGAGCTAAAACGGCGCGTTATTGGAGTCCCGGGGACTCGCGTTATTGAGCGAGTTCATTTCAAAGGCGCGTGAGCGGGAGATGGCGGCGCTGATATCCAACACATGCGTCTCATCACGCTAACCGAAGCAGCATGCTAAACGCCGGACGAGCAGGACAAAACCAACAGCTTCACCGAGACAGAAACAACACACAGCTATGACTGACGTTCCCTAACGAGAAACAGCTCTTTACACGTCCTAGCGGCTAAAGACCTGCCCTCAAGATGGCTCTGGGTTTTCACTATTATTGAAATATTACAATAATATCTTCACTTCATCCTTCGGGTCAGACAGTTCATGTTGCTGGCTGTGTATTTTTGTCATGTCATTCCAGCAAATTACTTGACAGTACCTTTACGGCAAAACCACAATATCGTTATGGCTCATTAAAGGTACAACAATAGGTACGATTTTTGTGTAAAAACATTGTTACCATTGTAAATCCCTATGCAGTTGACGGACTGACACTCTGTACCAAAACATTGCATAGCTGTACAATAATTCAAGCACATTGGTATCAAAAAACATGATTACTTGATTATCTTTAAGTTCGTCTGTCTTTAATTTCATTTCCTTTTAGTTTATATTTATTTGTCTGTAAATGTGCTGCATTTTAATATCATGCATAAAGTAAACACTGAAAAGCCTCAAGATATGTCTCCAACTGTTTTAGTTTATCCCTATAAATCAAAGGGAATCCTTCTCAGAACTGAAGACTGATTGGACCAAGGTGAAGACTGAAGCGTGAAGAAGGGTTAAAGCTGATTTTGTTGCAACATTTCACCATTCTCACAAAAGTTTAACTTTTAAACAAAAGAAGATCATGAACGGCCTAAAAAATATAAAACTGAATGACATCAGTAAGATTATCCGGCTGAATAAATGTATGAGCATGTGCAAAACTAAAAAAGAACAATATTTGAAGTTAAATTGCGTCCTGGTTTTAATTTGATTAAAAACAGCTAATTGTTAATCCAGAAGTATTCAATTATAATAAAACATTTTTTTAAAACTGCAATAAAGAATTTGCGTTTTTTATGCAATTACAACACAAAACATGGATTGCAATTGCCTGTCAAATGATGTCAGTATCATCAAACTAGTCACTCAGAACAATTAACCGCTCATCAGGAACTAAAATCAGTTAACACCTTGTGCCCCCAGGACCGGAATTGGGGAAACGAAACCCTCCTAATACAAGATCATTGAATTCAGGGCTCTGCTAGAGAAACAGTGTATTTCCAAACCTTTGTGAGTGACCACCGGTCCCTGGCAATAAGCCGTTCGTTCGCTGGATGGTTTTTATTTAGCGCAGAACCAGCACGGCTTCAAGGTCTCTGGCAGTGAGTTACGAGACCTGACATCTTTAAAGAAACATACAACCGAGGTCAGGGATGGCGGCCATTACGCGATATTACAGGAACATAACTCGGGAGGCTAAAACGCTACGTTCGGTTAAGCTCACGGACATTGGCCTTACAGTGAGCTCAGCAGACTCTAGCAGAAATATATCCACGCTTTTCATGCTTCAGATACTGAAACCCCTTCCGCTTTAATCATTTTAGATACTGCTCAGGCATCTCCGTTATTTAACAAAAATATGACCACAGTATACCCCCTGCTTCAATACCACAGGCCACAGCTCGGCAAGAAACTAAATATTTGGTAAAGTGTTTTTGTTAGCCTTTGAAAAAGGCTGGTGAATTGATTTGCATTAGTGTGCATTTAAGTAGGTAGGACCAACAAAATGTATTCTAATTTTCAAGTGCATTCCTTTCAAACTTCAAGCGAAAATTTTAAATGAATGTCATATGCTTCAGTGATAATTTAAAGTAATGAAACGTAAAGGTTTTTCCGCGTATCGGAATCTCTGCAGACTCTTTGATGGTAGAAATCGCGAGTGAAAGGACCTCACATTTCAGTCTCTCGGCAGTGTGTGACAGGGCAGATCATATCTCCAAACTGCGCAGAGGTCAGACGCACTTAGCGGGTATGTCAGCTGCACCTCCGGGCTGTATCAAAGAGGCTCACGGGAGACTGCTGTCTACTGTATTTCAACATCACAGAGACGGGGCTTCTTATTTTTTTAAAAAAAAGGAGGCAGTCACTGCACAACGTGTAACGCCCACCTCGCAAATGTTGGCCCGGTTATCATAACCGCTTAGACGGCACCAGACCTGGGTCCGATTATTCTTTGAAAGCACATTAACCCGTTAGACACCAGTAAAACATTCCTGCAGGTTGCTGCAATTATACTAACAGCTACAACATTTTTAACCGTTATTAAGGACAAATGCTCGTCGTAGATTTTGGTTTATAACATGTTTCACTGAATAAAATGAATAAAATAAAATTTAAATACATTCTCAGGGATCTGCAGGAGTGCATTCATATGAAGCATATTTCTTCAGAAATTCTAATTGTAATTATTTGTATATTGGACCCAGGTGTGGTTTTCTAAGATGGCCATGCATGCAGCTCTTTAAACGCAGCAGCCCATCCAGTATAAAGGGAGGGGACAGTCTCAGTGGTACTCTGAAATGCCATGACAGTGTTGTTGTTGTATTTCAGTCAGCTGCACTTGAGGACCCGGGGGAAGGTCCAGTACACCCAGACGTTTGCCAGTTTGAACCCCTGAGAGGACACAGCCATTGTCACATTACACCTGGCACTTTACCTGAATTTCTGATAAAATAAGACATGCAATTTGGTTTTTTTTAAAGAAGGACTCTGACATGCAAAAAAATTTTTAAAGTAATGAATTGCACATTATGTCAGCGTTCCCCTTCAGAGCACCACGCAGTCAGTGTGGTCATGTGACCTCCGGAGCACCACGCGGTCAGTGTGGTCATGTGACCTCCGGAGCACCACGCGATCAGTGTGGTCATGTGACTTCCTGTACCGAAAGACAGCACAACCTCATTGATGATGCAGGCAACCGGGTTTGAATTCCGTTTCTTTAAAAAATAAAAAAATAAAAGAGTGAGCTAAAGGTAAAAAGTTGAGCTAACGGGCCGGTTGCTGTTGTGGTGCAGGTTTGTGGTGGGGGCTTTCCTCTGAGATGGTTGGTCAACGTGCAATATACTGTATTTGTATGCAATTATATTGATGATCATATCATTATATTACCGGTATATATAATAATATTGTGCTTTTTTTTTTCCACATTAAAGGCTTGTATTTTACAGTACAGGCTTGTGTGCTTTATTCTGGATCCGGAACGCTGCATTAGGAAACTGGGGGTTGTAGCTGCATAGCGGAGGAGAGGTTGTTGAACCCGTCATGGCTGCAGAATGTAAAAGCTCTCCGCTCTCCGCTCTCCCACTCACGGCATCACAGCTCCAGCAGGTCTCCGGCAGTCGGCACAAACGCCTGCCCTTCTGCAAACTGCTTTGTGTAAATAATGTAAAATTTAAAGGTTTCTGCTTAGCTGGATCATAATTACATTATTTGTTTGTACGGTCTCCTGAAAATATCCCGAGGGCTGGTTTCCCTGGCAGAAACAGGCTTTTAATACGTCTCTAAATCACTACCAGCTGGCTCGCCCACAGGACATATTCTACACTCTTAAAAACCTCAAAGCAAATAACACCAGTAATATTATGCACCCTCAGAGCAAAAAGCCCTGTGATTCCTGTCTAGTTCAAGGGTTCTTCGTCAGGCAAAAATTGTTCTTTGTGTGGGATAGAGGGTTCCACGAAGAACTGGAACGGGTTCCTCCGTGGAGACAGGCCGAAGAGAGAGTGCGATACTCAGCGCTTTACTCCAGCGTGTTCATACATTCACGTCGATTCAGTTCTTTGGTATGTCACCGCCATCTATGTTGTAAAATATGCATGAGACGTTTACCGTATGCGTGTTTGCAGAAATAATAAATAATAAATAGGCCCTAATACATGTCATATTTTTAGTATTAGAGTTGTGTAGTCACCAAAGGCAAGTGTGGGTTGAACCCCCATAGCATTCGATTCAATCTGAGCAGCATTACTGGCTAATTAGCATTTGTTCCACTACACAGTTTACTTTACCAAACGATACTGCACTGTAACCCAAAACCGCACTGCACTGCCAACAGAACTGCATTGTACCCAGTTCTGGGAACTACATTTAGTTTCTGCTCTTGGTTAGGTAGCAGATGAACCCAACTAATGGGTGGGACTAGCAATACTGGAAAGTACTCATATCTGGCTTTTGCATCCGACAGGACTGCTGACTTTCCATTGGTTGGTAAAACAATTTTCCATCAGCATAGCAGTTTGTGTATTTACCTCTACTGAATTATAGCTCACTCATTGAGCACTATATTAGGTATTTATTTAACTTATTTTTAGACTTATTGGTCTTCTGCTGCTGTATTCTATTCGCTGAAGCGGTAATGTTGTAATGCGTCTGGCAGTCACCGGTTCGATCCCCCACCCTTGGTGTGTCGGAAGTGTCCCTGAGCGAAACATCTAACCCCAATGGCTCATTACATTGCATTAGATTAATGGCATTTGGCAGACGCTCTTATCCAGAGCGATGTACAGTTGATTCGACTAAGCAGGGGACAATCCTCTCCTGGAGCAATGCAGGGTTAAGGGCCTTGCTCAAGGGCCCAACGGCTGTGCGGATCTTATTGTGGCTACACTGAGGATCGAACCACCACTCTTGCGGGTCCAAGTCACGTACCTTAACCACTACTCTACAGGCTCCCAACGAGCTGTTTGGTACCGGGCATGGCAGCCTGTCACCGTTGCTGTGTGTGTGAATGGACGAATGAGAGGCGTCAGTTGTAAAAGGTTTTGGATAAAAGCGCATTTACTCCATACCATCAGGTCTCCCGGTCTGCAGACAGCCTCAGCCTCCGTGCCGGGGTGTGATCCTCCAGCCATCCCCTCCCCCAGCTCTCACCACTCACCTGCACTTACCGCTCTAATCTACACCTGAGCTCACCTAGACATACACCAATTAAACAAAAATGTCAGGATTAGGGCGAAGAATGGGAAAGGTTTTGGGGGAGATGTCTGTGGTTGCAGGAGAGATGACGGTAAAGTCGGCATGAGTCATTCATAAAAGTTAGAGAAAGGGGGCGATTGTTAAAAACTCTCCACAGCGCAGCAGAAATGCTGCGTTTGAGAAGGAGTTACTTATCGACACAAAAATGTCTTAACAAGTGTTTTTTAGTCTTTAAAAAATCCTCTCACGTATTAGCTTGCTTTATGTTACTCTTTGCTTGACAAGTTAATCATGAGTAAAACTCACCTCAGTGGCAAACTTTTTTGCCTGTTTACGGGTAAATATAAGGCTAAAAGACTTGAGATTGACTTGTTTCTTGGTGTTTGCAGTGTTTGGCTGCAGACTGAAAGCGCCCCCCCTTTTTAAACTGGCTCCCAGCCCGTCACCGTGTGCTCCCATAGTGGGCGGGGCGGATGTGTCATCATTACACCCCTGGGCGGGCCGGGGGGGGGGGGCAGGGGCAAAAACGATTTGCCTCTTGAAGGGGTTCAAAAGAGGGCAATTACACTGAAGCAACCAAATGAACAGATACCCCACAGTTTTGAGAAAACACAGGAGGTCTTTGAGGGAAGGGCCACACCTTGTGAACAACAGGAGCCTGGATTGGAGGATAATTACGGGATTTATGGAAAGTTCGGGGGGGGGGGGGGGGTGAAACATCCTCCCTCTCGACTGAAGCAGAACGGAGGCAGCCATTGGCTCAGATTAGAGATGGAGAGGGAGATGGGGGGGGGGGGGGGGGGGTGTAGGGAGATGGCGTGTAGGAGCTGAGGCCTGTGTTTGCGTAGGGAAGGCGTCCATTTTGAACACGCACAAAGTCAGCTTTACTGAATAACCCTGAAAGAGCCTTTGACTGGGGGGTCCCTTTGGCAGGAGAGCTCACCTGCAGAGAGGGGTCTAAAGCCTCTTCCCAGGCCCAGCAGCTGCCAGGGCTGGAGGTCTGGGCACCTCAGGGGGGCAAGAGTGGAAGCCGCGGAGCCTTGCAATGCCACGCCACTTAGTGACAGAAGGCTTGTGCCAAGCCCGCAAAAAAACAAGAATGAAAAGTACCCTCCGGAGTCGACTAAATATCGGGGGGGTGGGGGGGGGGGGGACTTCTATCCACACCGCCCCCGCACCCCCCCCACCCCCCGGGTCCTCTGTAAGGGACAATGGGCCGCTCCAAAGATCCGCACCGCGGAAATATATCAACAATCGCCAGGGAGAGGCTAAAGAACTCGGGCCGAAGTGTGGAAGCCATCAATTACCCCCAGCGAAAGTTAAAGCCCCCATGCTGAGGAGCGGGGGGGGGCATTAGAATGCATTGGGCCGGGGGCATTAGAATGCGGCGTGGTCAGGAGGGCAGAAGCCCAGGGAACACTCTGAATGCACCGGGGACCTGGAGTCAAAGCTCTGTTTTCACTGCAAATAAAAGTCTGTCTTGAGTGTCTTAGTCTTGTAATAAGATCTTGTTTTTTACACTCTCAGGTAGGAAATATTAACTTGTTTTAAGTTACCATTTGCTTGACAAGTAAAATTTTCCTAGCCCATTGGCAAATCTTATTTTAGATTTTGAGTCTCAATGTCAGACTAAAATACTCATTGAGATTGACGTACATTTCGGTTTTCACAGTGTTTGCATTTATAAAAACGGCCACACCAGCTGTCCAAGGACCTTGGGTTTGGGAAACCAGGCGTTACCCCTCAACAGCACTCCTCCAGATAAGAAATGTCATTTCAGCCTGAGCAAGAGTAGCTCTAAACTACACATCGTCCCCCCAAACTCTCTGATTCCGGACTGACGCTTTACATTTTTGCCAGAAACCGTTAGAGAAACAAGTAAGGCTTGAGAACTCTGTACTCTTAATGGGAAGAGGGGGTTTTTATTTTAAAAAGGAATATTAAAGCGCACGCCCTGCGTGTTTGAGACACAAAGCCTCCTCAGCTCTCTGCTTGGCCAGCAGCTCGTTCACGCCGCCTTTGAAGCGATTTTCACAGTCAGAAAAGTGTGATTGTGTTTTCCAGCTCATTAAACACCAGGACAACAGAGCCTCCCCTGACCATAACCCCCCCCACCCCCCCCACCCCCCTCTCTCTCTCTGAGAGAGAAAGAGTGAGGGAGAGAAAGAGAGAGAGGGGGGAGGAGTGAGAGAGAGCGTGAGTCAAACCTTTCAGTGGATAGGCTACAGCAGCAGAAGACTGAATATGTCTAAAAAAATAAGTAATAAATACCTACTGTGTGCTCACTGAGTGTATATTTAGAGAAACAGAATGTGTGTGTGTGTGTGTGTGTGAGAGAGAGAGAGAGAGAGAGAGAGAGAGAGAGGGGCACAGTGAGAAAGATAGAAAAAGGTGGTCAGAAAGAGAGAGAAACAGATTATTACATGTTTTTTTTTAAGGTTTGTGATTAAACCTTGTGCTCTCTCTGTACTGGGGAGTTTCTCAGTGAGAGGGGTTGAGAGGGAGATAAGATTTGACCCAACATAAAAAATAATGTTCTTAAGAGCCCTTTTCCATCTCCCTTTAATCTTAATCATGGACTCACTTCCCATTGTACTGATATGTCTGAACAGAAACAGATGGACTACAGCAGACCTAATGCCTCAGACCTCACCAGGCAATGCACACAGCACCCTACACACAATCACAACAACACCCTACACACAGTCACAACAACACCATACAGTCACAACAACACCTACACACAATCACAACAACACCCTACAAACAGTCACAACAACACCCTACAGTCACAACAACACCTACACACAATCACAACAACACCCTACAGTCACAACAACACCTACACACAATCACAACAACTCCCTACAAACAGTCACAACAACACCCTACACACAATCACAACAACACCCTACACACAGTCACAACAACACCCTACAGTCACAACAACACCTACACACAATGACAACAACACCCTACAAACAGTCACAACAACACCCTACAGTCACAACAACACCTACACACAATCACAACAACACCCTACAAACAGTCACAACAACACCCTACAGTTACAACAACACCTACACACAATCACAACAACACCCTACAAACAGTCACAACAACACCCTACAGTCACAACAACACCTACACACAATCACAACAACACCTACACACAATCACAACAACACCCTACACACAATCACAACAACACCCTACACACAGTCACAACAACACCCTACAGTCACAACAACACCTACACACAATCACAACAACACCCTACAAACAGTCACAACAACACCCTACAGTCACAACAACACCTACACACAATCACAACAACACCCTACACACAATCACAACAACACCCTACAAACAGTCACAACAACACCCTACAGTCACAACAACACCTACACACAATCACAACAACACCCTACACACAATCACAACAACACCCTACAAACAGTCACAACAACACCCTACAGGCACAACAACACCTACACACAATCACAACAACACCCTAGTCACATCAACACCTACACACAATCACAACACCCTACAGTCACAAGACACCCTACACACAATCACACACAACACCATACACACATTCACACACAACACCCTACACACAGACACAACAACACCCTAGTCACAACAACACCCTACACACAATCACACACAACACCCTACACACAGTCACAACAACACCCTACACACAATCACACAACACCCTACACACAGTCGCAACAACACCCTACACACAATCACACACAACACCCTACACACAGACACAACACCACCCTACAGTCACAACAACACCCTACACACAGACACAACACCACCCTACAGTCACAACAACACCCTACACACAGTCCCATGATCAGGCTCATCTGTGGAGGCTTCGATTCAGAACGTCCAGGTGCTTCAGAATGGAATGGAACAGAGAGACAGAGAGACGCAGAGACAGGTGAGCAGGGGAGAATGCAGGTGAGTGTGTAGGTAATGTGCAGGTGTGTCAGAATGGAACAGAGAGACAGAGACGCAGAGACAGGTGAGCGGGGGAGAATGGAGGTGAGTGTGTCGGTAATGTGCAGGTGAGGAAGTCTTCAGGTATAGGAGAACTCATATCCTGAAGATTGGCCGATCACACCAGTAATCACCATTCCACCTTCACCTCACACAGCTTCAGTTCAGCAATTACAGAAATGAACCCGACTAAATAAAAAAAGAGAAATCATTATAGTTTTAGTTGTAAGTCAAATTTGAGTGCTTTTTAATGCGGGTTAACCTCATGCCCCATTGCCAACATAAAGATTACACATGATGGCAGCTACTGCAGTGGGATAATTGTGCATAATCATAAGGTATGAATACATGGTGTTTTGGTGTCTGTTCACAGCTTAATATAATAATATTGTGAGAATCTACACTTCACTTGCATGGATCCCATGGAGGTCTGTTGTTAACAAAATGGCTTGCAAGAAGCAAATGAAACCTTTGTATCTTTAAGCCATGTTGGATTACAGAATTACTATTATCAAACATAAGAGGGGATGACCTTGCCCGGGCAACTTTTCATGAAATCAAATGAAACCAAAGACACAAAAGTGTATCCTTTATCTTTGCTTATTGCATTACAAGGAAGGTAGAACGTTTTCCTGAAGTGGAAACAATGTATTTTCCAACACCAAGGTTAGCATGCTTGAAAACGTGTGACCCAACCAGAGTTTTAACCATGAAACGGCAGCCATTTTAAAGAGTTACAAAACCAACCAATCAGAAGCATGTGTTCCAATATTTAATTTTCATTGGCTTTGATACCTATTCCACAGCTGTATTGAGACAGTGTGAGGAAAACAGGCACTGGATTAATCTGGGGGGGTATTGAATTGCATATGCTCTTAAACCCTTAAATAAGCTGATGAATGGATCTGATATCTTTTGTGCATCCATTCATTAGCTGGTAAAGAAGAATTGGCGCGATAGCATTTAACTCACCGGGGGACATGCCATAGAGTTATCAATTCACACCCACTGACCCTCCGCCCCATCCAAAAATATAATTCTGTTAGTATGAATATGGTTTCTGGTTCATATTTCTGCGATGACTATCTTTGCACAATGGGCAGCATTCATTCACATCGATTAAAGACGCCACGTGACCCTGCCCATGAGTTTAATCCAGGGAAAGAGACGCAGTGAACTGTTTATTAACCAGCGGAAGCACAAAGCCATGAAAGGCCATCTCGTCACAAAGCTTTCGCTTCTAAAATACAGCCAGGCAAGAGTCTCAACGGCATTTTGAAACAAGTCCTTCTTTCACTCCAACCTCTTCAGTTTGCCTGCCTTTTGTTGCCACTGTTGGGAAATTAATTTTATTTAGCATTACGAGATTGAGATAGACTTAACACACCCACACATATTTATACACAGTATACTGTATATTTGTGTCCACACCCACTGTGTGTGTGTGCACAGTACATGGAACAAATATGAACCTAGGTCATCTGCCAACAAAAACTTCATTATTTATTTTCCTGTCTACATTTGAGAACGTGTCGCTACTTAAATATGACAGAGATGCATTTCCTTGCAGATACGTTTGAATACACACAGGAGTAAGTCTGTTTCTTGAGCGATTGAGCCAAGGTAAATATGAATGTGCATTGTGGCAAACATGGGACATATTTACACAGCGGCGTTTCTAACGGATCTGAAGCGGACAGAAATCCGTTCTGCAGCCAGCATCTCAGCCGCACATGATGTCCTGTATCTCCATCGCTCCTGAGAAGTTCATCTGTACAGCTCCGTTAATGTATTTGTACATTATTCATTCATGTTCACAACTATACTACTCATAGTAAGAAGTTATGAGTAAGAGCTGACTATCTGGGCAGTCTAAAGAAACAGAACAGAAACAACACTGATTTGCCCATGTATACTGCAGCAGCAGTGTTGCCAACCTGCGAGCAAAAGAAAAAGCTCATTCCTCAGATGTGGGACAGACCAAAATGCATCATGGCTATTGGTATGTCATCTCTAGGCTCTTTTTTTTCTTCCTCTACCAGCAGACATCCTTCTGCACTGTTTCTGATCGCATTTCAGTCACAAGCTCCACGGTTGCTTGAAACCCACTGTTGCATGCCTGCATGCACGCAGTATAATGTAATGGAGTGTGCTCCATAACTAATTTGCATTACATTTCCTAACTGGATCTAATTACCAAGATATAATTCCTTGCTTTCAATACCTTGTCATTGCTCTTGTTACTGGAACAACAGTTATATTGTGTTTATTGTCAGGGAGTAGGCTTAAAGCTTTTTGAGTTGGGATGTAAATAAACGTTTCATTTTTTTGGTTTATTGTGTATGTACAAAGAGAACGCTTGAAAGGCAGCAGAGTCTGTGCAGAAGACCCGAATGAGCACGAGAACACAAAGAGGAAGATGAAAAAAGGAAAAAGGGGCGCACTGAAATAAAATTGAAACAGTAAAATGATTTGAACCGTCGCAAACCCCATCATATGTTAGATCAGGGATCATGAAATCTGGCCCTGGAATCCAAATCCAGCCCTGGTTTTCTTTTCTCCCAGGTAAGTAACGGAACAGTTAGTGTTGCTGATTGGCCAGTCTCTCTTCACACCTGACTCCCAGGTAAAGGGAGGGTGAACACACCTGACTCCCAGGTAAAGGGAGGGTGAACACACCTGACTCCCAGGTAAAGGGAGGGTGAACACACCTGACCCCCAGGTAAAGGGAGGGTGAACACACCTGACTCCCAGGTAAAGGGAGGGTGGACACACCTGACTCCCTGGTAAAGGGAGGGTGTTCACACCTGACTCCCAGGTAAAGGGAGGGTGGACACACCTGACTCCCAGGTAAAGGGAGGGTGAACACACCTGACTCCCAGGTAAAGGGAGGGTGAACACACCTGACTCCCAGGTAAAGGGAGGATGAACACACCTGACCAGGTAAAGGGAGGGTGAACACACCTGACTCCCAGGTAAAGGGAGGGTGAACACTCCTGACTCCCAGGTAAAGGGAGGGTGAACACACCTGACTCCCAGGTAAAGGGAGGGTGAACACTCCTGACTCCCAGGTAAAGGGAGGGTGAACACACCTGACTCCCAGGTAAAGGGAGGATGAACACACCTGACTCCCAGGTAAAGGGAGGGTGAACACTCCTGACTCCCAGGTAAAGGGAGGATGAACACACCTGACTCCCAGGTAAAGGGAGGATGAACACACCTGACTCCCAGGTAAAGGGAGGATGAACACACCTGACTCCCAGGTAAAGGGAGGGCGAACACACCTGACTCCCAGGTAAAGGGAGGATGAACACACCTGACTCCCAGGTAAAGGGAGGATGAACACACCTGACTCCCAGGTAAAGGGAGGATGAACACACCTGACTCCCAGGTAAAGGGAGGGTGAACACACCTGACTCCCAGGTAAAGGGAGGATGAACACACCTGACTCCCAGGTAAAGGGAGGATGAACACACCTGACTCCCAGGTAAAGGGAGGATGAACACACCTGACTCCCAGGTAAAGGGAGGGTGAACACACCTGACTCCCAGGTAAAGGGAGGGTGAACACACCTGACTCCCAGGTAAAGGGAGGATGAACACACCTGACTCCCAGGTAAAGGGAGGATGAACACACCTGACTCCCAGGTAAAGGGAGGATGAACACACCTGACTCCCAGGTAAAGGGAGGATGAACACACCTGACTCCCAGGTAAAGGGAGGGTGTTCACACCTGACTCCCAGGTAAAGGGAGGGTGAACACACCTGACTCCCAGGTAAAGGGAGGATGAACACACCTGACTCCCAGGTAAAGGTGGAACAGCAGTTGTCGGCCCCTGAGGACGGTGAGTTGATGATCCCGGCTTTAGATCAGACATCGCACTTTCACACCAGAAAAATACAATTCTAGAAGTAATATGCCGTTTGCGGTTTTCTTATGCAGTGGTCTGTGGTCTGACTTGCTGGGCAGCTAGACAGAAAGCTGACCTGTGTAGTTACGGCGGTGGCCACCATCATGGCTAATATTGCGTACCCGCGGGGGAAGAGTGTGTGCTCGATGTCACTCTCCCGATTTGAAAGAGGAGCCTTCAAAGATGAGCAAAAACACCACTTGTACACCTGAATTGGCAGTATATACAGTAAAAGTTAAAACTCCAAACTATCAGGCCTGGACAAAGCAACCCCATTCTGCCGTGGGTTAGCTATGGGTTAGCTGCCTATTCGGTCCGGGAGGCTGGGAGCCACGAGGGAAAGGTATTTTGAAATACTTGTAAAACTGAACCACGTGACCACAGTTTAACTGTTTAAATGAAGGCTGGACAAATCGAAGATGCACAATATGACAAGACGCAACTCTTAGCAGGAGGGCCTCCCCACACACAGTGCAGAGAGCGGAAGACTGAGCCTCAACGGGACTCTGAAGGAGCCGCACCCCTCCTCTCCCACCGGAGGGCCCTGGACAGAACTGAACTCCTGGCGTGTGAGGCGAGAGATGGGCGCTGACAGGCCGGCCCATGTGTTCCCCCTCTGAGCTGTGATTAAAAGAACCAGCCCCAGGCCCGGCTCCAGCTCCGGCTCCAGCCCCAGGCCCGGCTCCAGCCCCTGCTGAAGAGAGCTCCACAGACAGACAGAGATCTCCCGTAAAAGGAGGGCATTTACATTTCCAAAACAACCCCACATATGGAGCCGGTTATGGCTGCTGTCACCTCCGTTTGAAACGGGGATCAGAAGAGAAGACGAGGTCATAACACACACACGGCGTTCGGACCGAGCGCACGCCCTCTCATATCTGAACGGGCATCGCTGTTCAGTTCATTGAAATTATGAGAATTTGACTAAACCTCATCCAGAGGAGCCCAAACTCTTCTGAGGAGAGCGTAGCTCCTCGTGTTTTGGATCATTATTCAGTCAGAACACAGCATTTCAGTCGCAGATTCTGCACGGGCGTTAGACTCAAAAGGCCAGCCTCGTTACACTCTGAACACAGTGCAAATGTGTGACCTTTACAAACTCTTCACAACGATAAGAAATGGTGTCATGAAAATTATGTTAGGCTGTTGCTTTTGTGAGAATTGTTTGCCTCACAAATACAAAATGTAACAAGCTAAAGTTCACTTCTGTCAGACTCCAGTTAACGGACTCAAAAATCAGATGTCAAACACAAAAAGTTGCCCATTAAACACAAGTTCTCAGAAATTGTGTCTCAACGACCTTGTTTGCTCCCTGCAGAACAAACCCATTGATTTGCATGACAGTCATATGCAAGCATGGGATCGGCAACAAACTGGCCGGTCAAGCCGAGCAGAGGAGGTATAAAACACCGTAAAACTGCACAAAAAAGATCTTCTTGTTCCCCGGAATCCGTTAAACACGGCTTGTGGAAAAGGCCAATCTTCTGCGGATTACGCTGGAACATTTTCATTGAGTGCGAAATGTCACTCTGAATGAGTGCAATTTTCATGCCAAGTCATTAGCTACGAAAATCAATATTCATAGAGAGATCACCCCCACCACTGCGCATGAGAAGTCTGCTGAACCCCCCCTACCCCGACCCCCCCACCCCCAAATTGGAACTGAGAGGTGTCCTTGTGTGACTCGCCGTTGGCAGAACGGGTGTATAATCACACGCGGCATGTGATAAGAAGGATTACTGCGGAGAACGCACCGGGCCGTTACGCCCTTACAGGGTCAAACGCAATAACGCGCCCAGTTCCGCGCTGCGTGGTGGAGGAGCAGGAGTCGCTCCGACACCGAGTCGCTCTCGCTCTTTAACTCTCGATTAACAGCTCCGGCACAGGATTACCAGCAGAGCAGCTGACTGCGCTCGGAGACGCGCGACGCCGCGGAAACCGCGCTAACGGACTGCGCGGCATTCACCAAAGCCGAAAGCTCTGCAGTAACGCGGCTCTGAGAAATCAAGTCGATAACAGATTTATTAGAGGAAACGCTGAATGTGTCATACGTTTTACTATATCAAAAAAAGGTTATAAGAATAAATTAAAACGTCTCTGTTGTGAACCAAATGTAGCCCGCTGAACTGGTTTAAGGACTTAGTATACAGCGAATTCAATGTTTAAGCAGATAAATCTCTATTAAAAACAAATGGTCTGAATATACTGCAGATTTTATAGCCATGAATTGATTTAATGTGCATTTTTATATTTGTTTTGAATTTAAAAATCCAAATGTTTTCTGCTTCTCCCATTGCAATAATATTGCATATATTAAAATTGTACACATTACAATTGTGGACTCCACAACGAAAGTTTTTCCACAAAGAAACAATTTATTAGCATGTAAATAAGATATTTTGTGAAAATAACTCAAAGGAAAATAAGAAGAGGATGCCTGCTCAGGCCCTTTTCATGTCACTAATAAGAAAAAACAAAAAAACACACATTTCCTAAATCAATCCCTGTGGAAATAATACAATGGGATTATTTATTTATTATTATTATTCCTGCCGAAACTGGACACAGAGGACACATGAGAGATGTACATAACCCCCCGAGCAGTGGATAAACATTCCACATGAGAAATCAGCACGTCATAAATCCCCGAACTCAAAGAGCAAACGGCGAGGAAAAACATTCGCTGGCCTGCTGCTGGGCTGCGCTCCGTTGGCATGACTACAGTCAGCTCACGGGGGAACACACTCCACACTCGCCCAGACGGACGGGCCGCGGAATTAGAAAGGTCTGGAAGGCACTGACACACTTTTCAGCGCAAGTTCTAAAGGGCAGACTAGTCTGAAGGAGAATGGAGGAAATCATTCAATGGCTTTAGATTTTTCACATCTAATCGTGCCAGCGACTTTTCACATCTAATCAGCGACATGGCTCAGGCAGTAAGAGCAGTCGTCTGGCAGTCGGAGGGTTGCCGGTTCGATCCCCCGCCCGGGCTGTGTCGAAGTGTCCCTGAGCAAGACACCTAACCCCCAAATGCTCCTGACGAGCTGGTCGGCGCCTTGCATGGCAGCCAATCGCCGTTGGTGCGCGAGTGTGTGTATGAATGGGTGAATGAGAATTGTACAGCGCTTTGGATAAAGGCGCTATATAAATGCCAACCATTTACCATCTAATCATCACAGCGACTTTTCACATCTAGGAACAGATTCATTCAACTCTCTCAGAGTATGATTCACTAAAGACTCAGTTTGATCAATATAGACTCTCACTATAACTCCGTAAAATCGCACTGCCCATACAGTTAGATCAAGTAAATACTCTCACAATGCAATTCAGCAAAGAACTACAGCTTGATTCAGTAAAAACTTTCACGGTGTGAATCAGCACACCCCACTGTAAAGATGGATGATTCAGTGATTCAGTCCCTCACGGTGACATCCACTCTGATTCAGTAAAGGCTCGTGATCCAGCGGCTCCTGAATGACTCAATGACCATCAGGACAGACGAATCGGTCGCTGTTGCACGGACTCCGAGTAGGCCCGAAGCCTTTTTGTGTGCTGCTAGTGTAGCTCACTGTGCAGGCTTTAATAAAGGAAGTACCAGCCTCCCCGTCCCATTTATTTACAGAAACGTGATCCAGCAGGTGATATAATCACCTAATTAAGTCATAATTACCTAATTGATCCCGCCGGTGAAGATCGGTTAAATAATTAACGTTGGTCCGGAGCTGGCATAGCAGCAGAAGGCAGGATGGTGGCCAGTCGGACGGACTGCGCATACGCCGAGAGATTAACGAGACCTGACCTCAGTCTGGAACAAGAGGAAACACTGACCTCTAAAAGAAAGCTACAGACAAGATCCATGTACAGCTTGGTTTTAATGCTTCGTCGACACACCCTGTCATAGCCGTGTGCGTCTATTCAGCCCGGTCCCTGCGTGCGCTTTGCCCTTTGTTCCGATTGAGATATTTAAGAACGTGCTGAAAGTTTATTTCTTTATGCGGTCATTCATACGTGTTTGTGTGACTATCAAAAGCCATAATGTGGTAAAAGAAAAAAGAAAAAAAGAAAAAAAGAAAAAATGGAGGGGGGGGTGTTAAACTATCTTTGCATACTGGATGCAGCATTAAGGGCAGTGTGCATTGCGGTTAGACTGAATAGGCAGAGAAGGGTCTCATTTCGGACTGTGAAGGGAAGGCCAATTTTTGCTTTCCCAAGCATGTGACCGCATTTACAACAATGCTTACCCTTAGTGTGTGAATTTTATACATTTAGCGATGCATTACAACAATAAAACTGTGTCGCCATTGAAATTCCATAAAAAAATAAAAAAACAATGAAATCACTAACGATGCTACTTTGCGCAACCGTTTTGTGGTTAGAGAAAACTACCCTCCAGCAACTGGAGTATACTGTGACATGACTCCAACAACGTCATCAAGCAAACGCTTAATTGAGCCGGACAAGGCAATTACGGCTTCCATCGTTCGTTTGTAACATTTGTAATATTCAGAAAGTTCTGCTTATGCTTCTCAAATAAGAACACAGAGGGGCTCACTGTTTATTCTGTTCCGTAATAAATCTGGCGACCACATCCCTCGGTGTTGTAAATGTTTCAGCATGTGCGCTGTTTTTGAACAACACGGTGAGTGATATTCACAGGGGAGGAGGCGACGTGGACTCTACATTCATTGCACTTGCATAGAACCCGACTGCCGTCCTAACTTTCAAAGACCGGTTCAAAACGCACCGGGGCTCGCCGCCTGAGGCTATTCCGATCATATCTGACGGGATATGAAAGGATTTCAAAGCGAAGAGGAACCACGAGGCCAAAAGACCGAAACATGGCATAGGCCTATAGGATATGGACTTGGCGTTTTGGTGCTTGAATGTCATTTGCTAAACAGGCAAAAAAGATGCTCAATGTTTCGGACCATTTGCCAGGTTTCCGTTTCCGTTTTTTTTTATTGAAGATTACACCATTGTTTTCTAAAATCCATTATAATGTCGAAACTGAATAATGTGTGGGAATTTGGTTTGAATCTTTGTGAAATTTTAGTGATTTGTTCAGCATCTATTTTATTTATTTGGATTTATTTAGCTATAGCTTATAAATGAGACTCACTTTCCAAAATGCCATATAAATGATTTCTTTATTATTTGATATTCTGGTATGCCCAGTAATTTCGTCAAAAAACGTATAATTTTGAATAGGTTCCAGTTTACCAGGTTTCAGACCGAAAAGTGAATATTGATTAACGGCAGTAAACTATATATGCCATGTAATATATACAGCTCCTGAATTAGCCTACCAATTAAAATAAAAACACGTTTTTATGCCTTTTGATTTTATTCTTGTAATTCTTACACTCTTTTAGAATCGATGATGTTTTACGTCAATTCGCTGAAAACCAACTGCAGAGTGGCACTTTCTATAAATTCTGAATTTCCCCTTATTGCCACTTTGCTGGTTTTTTGCGGGAGTTTTAGGCCCGGGCGTGCCGTGAAGCTTTTTGTGACAAAAAATGAAACGTGCATTTTATTTTATCTCAGATAATTAGCCCTTTCGGGCATTTGCGGTGGTAGAGTTTTGACAAACGGCTTTACAGTAAAGCTGCAGAAAGAGTCACTTGTTTCATGTTGCATGTTACCAGAAAATGTACCAGACATTGGTTGAATGTTTAACACACACTCATTGTATAGCCTATGTTCGTAACATTACAAACTATGATATTACAATGTATTATTTACTTGCTATAGGTCTAAAATAAAACTGTCGTTGGTACATTTTACTAGCTGATTTAGATATGCTCGTGCACAGACCACAGATCACGAGTTCACGTTCACGGTAGCATTTAATGTACACGTAATTTCGCTTGCCTATTGTCCGTTTAAAATAGGCCTACTGGTGTATTTATATTTAAGTGACATTTAGTTGATGATAGTTGGGTTAGCATCAGCCGGATTAATTACTTTAACGGTTAGATAAGCAAAGATGTAAAACAGTTGTTTTATTACAGGTTTAAATGATTTTCGGAGACGTGTGTGTGTTCTGTGTGTAACTCGTTATAGCACTGGAATATAAACTCAAATCTTTTTCAGAATTGTTTTGTGTTTTTTGTGTGTTTCTTATTCTTTGTTGTGGAATGTCAGTTTATCGGAGAACAACATATTAGTGTAGTGCAACTTAATAGCAGAAACAGTTCAATTTAAGAAACAGTTTGTGAGGAAATAAGTATTTTTTGTTTGCCTCTTGAACCTGGTTAATTTAGCTATTGAAACTAATAGGCTAAAGGCAACTTTCTTAATTCTTTAAAAGCCCTGCAGGATAATTCCATACAAGAATATACACTTATAAGAAATTAAGGACGTGAAACTATTCATTTGAGAGCACTAGGCATATTAAAATATTAGCCTCCGTATTCTAATTCGGACAGTTTTATAACGCCTCTGGGGAACACGACACATGAAATGGCTTTTCATCAGATAACACCATGCACGACATAATATAGCCTATCAATCATGACATACATTCTTTTTATTTAAACACATGGCTGCACATGTCTGAACATCATAATGAGACATTCTCAGACAGTTTTCTTAGCAGTCAATCCCCAGCTATTCAGTAAAAACTCTGCCTCACCAGAAACATTTTATTATCCTTTTTTTTTTTTCTCAGGGACATGTAATATGCATGGCAGCACATGTCCGCTGTGGGTTAAAAATCCAGAAACGCAACAGTTAACATACTTGCAGCAGGCAGGAGTCTGTGAGAACGGCTCCCCCTCTAGCTACACACCAGACATTAAACTTCTTGTGGACAATTGGTTAAGTGGAGTTAACCGTGCTGTTTCTCCCGGAGGTATCTTCCCCTTTGATCCCGCCGCGTCTGCGCGGCGCCTCCCAAAACATAACTTGTCTACCTTATTAAACGCCTTGACTTGCGGTGAAGGACTGCCCGCTGCTTTTTAAATGAAGCTTTTGTTGGCCTTTTTTAAAGGGCCAAGACCAGCTTTAAATTGCTGTGATACGTGCGTGGCTAATAACCATTGCCCGTTCTGTTTGAGCCTTTCAGTAAACTCAGTTTATGTTACGAATACTACAACATATTTTTTCTGAAATTCAATTTATATAGGCTATAGCCTGTATTTCAAACGCCTTTAAAACAACCCCAAAACTAAATATGTTGTCTTCTTTTTCTCCATGGCATCGGGAGGCCTATATAGCTTAAAGGTTAAAAGTGAATTTCCTAAAACACAAAACATTGATCAAATAATCTGGTTAAATAAGTCTGGTTCATGATACACACGTTTTTGGTTTCGCCGGTTTTGCGCCCCAATAAAACACAAGCATCGGTAACATCTTGAGTTTTTATTTTTTTAAATAATCACTGCAGCCCTATTTGTTTAACTAATAGCCCACAGAAGGTATTTCTCAACTGTCTTGCTGGTTGACTGTAGGACAAAGATTTCACCAGTGGCGTGTGCACGTGAGAGGAGCCAGCGAATTACAGTATCAATAAACCGCGCAGGAAAGACGCCTGCGATGAACTGCGCCGTCTCTCCCAATTATTCCTGACGGGCTTCCCGAAAGACCGACCAATCAAAACGGAGAGCCCACAACGTCACCCAGCCAAGTCATCCAAGCTGATTGGAAGGCGGCGAGTTGAGAGAGAACTTGTGGAACTTCTATGCCCAAAAGCAAAGAGCCGTCACAACACGGACAGCATTTTTTGACAGAGCGCCTTGCGCTACGCGGAAGGGTAGCATCGCAGGACGTGGTTCAGAACTGTCAAGCTGTTTACTAAAGGTGTATGGCCCCAAACTCTATGATGAATCCTGACCAGCGGTCTCTCTCCCAAGAGATAAAACTACAGGAAAGAGAGGATTCTGATAAGGAAGACGGGCAGTCACATGTAACGACAACTCCCAAAGGATACCGAAGCAAGACGTCTAGTCTCCCGTTTAGTGTCGAGTCGCTCATTTCTGACAGAACTCCGTGTCGGACTCAAAGTTTTTTCCATGAATCAGAACTAGTTCCACCGAAGTCTGCGCCAGAACGGACGCTACTACACTCGCCAAAGACATTTCACGCAGAGAAAAACTCTGTCCTTGCCGTCTGTCAAGATATACCAGACTGCAAGAAAAAAGAGGGCGAAGATGAGAGTGATAGTGAGCACCGCACTTGGTTGCAAACTTCTGCGTACACCTCCCCTCCAAGTAAGTTCATTCTATTTTCATTCTCTTAAAAACACACAATCGCATATTTTAAAAGCGTGCTGCATTAACATACAACAGTTAGCTCCATGTCTACTGCTAAGATTATTTTACAGGTGCCAACCGTTAATTAATTTTGAATCGTAATAGTAAAAGCAGGCCTATAGGCTAAGCGTTAGCATTTCTGTTTCAGATGTTTAGTCGTTCAAAAACAACTAGTTCAAAAAACGACCAATTGTCAAGTGCTAAAGAATAGCCTTGTCAATTGGGGTGGGGTGTTTTAATGGGGGGGGGAAACTAACATAACATATTCTGTTTGAAAATTGTTGAATAAAAAAAAAGAAACATTTCATCACAAAAAACAGTCACAGGAATCTGACGATGGGGACCATATCGTCGCTGCATCATGGTTTCTGGCTTCTTATTTCAGTTGAAGGCACGAGCATAGCCTATATTACATTTTATTTTTAAACTTGTTTTAAAAAAAAATGTTATGCAGGCTATATATTCAATAGACAAATACCTGTAGCCGATTTCACTGCAGTTGGCTATAGTAGCCTTTAGATTAAGCCTAGAACATTTCGGCACTTGCGCCCTTCTGGTTCTGATCGTTTTATTGTCAATTAAGTTATTTAGACAAACTGAAAGCCAAAAGTTCAGTGATCGCCGTGTTCACGCACTTATCCTCGTTGACAGGGCCTTCCAGTCCGTCCGCGTGCACCCTGCGGAAGCACAAAAACAACAGGAAGCCGCGGACGCCGTTCACCACGTCGCAGCTCTTGGCCCTGGAGAGAAAGTTTCGCCAGAAACAGTACCTTTCCATCGCCGAGAGAGCGGAGTTCTCCAACTCGCTCAGTCTCACGGAGACGCAGGTCAAAATCTGGTTCCAGAACAGACGGGCGAAAGCCAAGAGACTGCAGGAGGCAGAACTGGAAAAACTAAAACTGGCCACGAAGCCTTTGTTACCCGCTTTTGCCTTTCCATTCCCGCTGGGAGCGCATATTGGCTCGCCTTCTCTGTACGGACCCTCTAATTCTTTTCCAAGACCGGCCTTGCCAGTGCCCGGACTTTTCAGTGGACCGGTGACTTATGGAATGTACTATTTGTCTTAAGTAGGTAAACAGAATGTTTTTCAGCCTTTTGTAACGCCGTGTTTATGTGCGCAGGGCACTGTGCACATATTATTAAAACTGTACACAGATCTTTCAAACCAACCCATGAAAATATATACTCAATTTCGTATTAGGCCTAACCAGCCCTGAAAACACCAGTTCACGGTAAAATGCCCAGTGTTAATTCAACTTTAACAGAGTAGGCTACGTATGCAATAGGGACCAGATGTGCTCTATAAGAGTTTATTAACACTGAACATGTTATGGTGTTCATTTCCAAGTCATGCAGGAATGGAGGGATGCAGATTTGGCATCAGGATTCAGGAACCGTTCTTGTAGACAACTTTGACAGACACTCAGGCCGCCGCTAAAATAAGAATATTCAAAGTAAAACTTGAAAATAAAATAATTGCTAATGGGTGCCATTTGCAGTTTATGAAAAACGGCAAAAATAAGCGACACAGTAGACTTATATTAAATTATACACTATTAATTGAATGTCAATGGGAAGTTAAAAAAAATAAAAAAGAAAGTCTAGCGATGCTTTTTTGTTTACTACTTGAGGCTGTACCGTTGATATCGCTCAGTTGCAGCCCATCTTCGTGTCTCCATTTTGCCTATTCGTGCCTTATTCGATGTCCCCTTTCAAGGAATCCATTACAGTTGTTTTTTCAGGGACGGTGCTAACAGAAAATAGCTTTTATATGAAATATATATTAAAATAGATTTTAAAACCCCGATTGAATTGAGTAAACGTAGAAATAAAATAGTAACCTCATTCGTAGGCCTACTTATCTCGTTACAGATATCAAGTCTAGCTATAATGTAACAGGCTATTTTAAGAATGTTGTCTTGCAAGACCGTCAACTGTAGCAGGCTCTGAGCAGTCTAAGTATAAAATGCTGGTGATTTTAAAAAGCTGCACATTGCAGGACAGTGCATCCACAAAGTTGGATAGCTTAAAGGTTATCCAACTTTGTTTATCAGTTTATTAGTCCGAAACATTTTAAAAACGAAGGACATTTTTCGTTTAGAAACCAAACATCCGAGAAAAAAAAGCTCTAAACAAAGATTGTAAATAAAAGTTAAAATATGATATTATATAATACGTTGCAGTAGCCTACTTAATAATCGGATTTGGATAATTTGGGTCAAGACGTCAATGTATGTGTATATTTCAATAATCTTTATTTTATACAATTAAAGTATATTCCTGTCAACAAAATAAAAAGGTGTATTTTTCTAAAACCCCTTAAAAGTATCGCCCCTTTTCTTGACACAATTTTAAAAATGACATACCCAATATAAAATGGTTACTATTCTTGAACGATTTTGACTACAGGCATAATCCTAGTCTCTTCTGAAAGGTAATACTTTGGCGTTTGTTTTCCAATAGTCAGAATTAATCAAAATATTACTAAAACAAAGTTACAGAAACTCAAACACAGTGAAGGTGGAAGCTTGTTTTCTCATTGAAAAGATTTTTGTTTTTGAGATACAGATTATTGCAGCTGTGGCTGGTGCGCTTAGAAACACAATGGCGCCAAGTCTCTGCTGGACAAATGGACATTCCCTTTCAAATTTGAGGACAATATCCCCAAAAATGAGCATTCTGCATTGTTTTTTCTAATCTATGGCTAGGCAATTTTCCAAAAAGGACATTTGGAGACTCCAAAAGGACACATGGAAACTAAATGATATTTTGGGTTTTATGAAGTGTAAAATGCTGCATTTTGCTTACTAAAGTATACAACACTTTTTATCCTGAAAAGCAGGACTGCCCCCCCCTGTCACCCTCCCCTACCTCCCCGTCCTCAGACAGCAACAGGTCGAGAAGATCATACAAAATAAATACAATAATACCCTCTTGTATACTAATATATTCATTGAGGTCCATTGATTGAAGTTTGTGTCAAATACCCAACCCACATCAACAAGTCACACACATTCCATACTTTCACATGCTATTTATTATTCAAAAACAGGCTGGCTCCTTATTTATAAGCATAGTGAATAAGACAGTATTTTGAAAATGCCCTCTACTGTGTTGTCAAAGGTGTCTTCCTCACAAATATTCACTCAGATTAGATTCATTGGAACTCCTCCAAAGGAAGTCCTCCATTTAGATGTAGGCATCACAAAAACAATTTTTTGTTGTAAAACGTCAACCTTTTTTGGTATAAAATCTCAAGAACTGTTTTTGCCGAAGCACAACATATTGAAAATGCTAACTTTGTTATGCAGGCGAAAAAATGCTGTGTTGTTTTATGCACGCCTAACAAGTTATAAAATGCTTTTTAGTCGTCACTTGAATAACATGCCCATGGTCGGTTCTTTGATGAGCTGCATTTATACTGAATGTTCTTACAAGCTAATGTGGGCAACGCATTTTCTCTGCAACTAGGTTATGAATACTGGTCAGAGACGGCTGTACTTGGGCTCATCGTGTTCGAGAGAGCCTATTCAAAACAGATAATACAATTTTTATGTACAAGCACTTCTGTAGAAGTATACAACGGCAAAACAGACAACAATGATAATTCCTCCAGAGAAATTCTTAGTAAACAATGGACATTCGATCTACATTTCTCCGAGTTAGCACATTTTAGAATTCAAAGCTATTATGCATTTGGTCCGCTGGACACTTGTCCAAGGTAACTGCCATTACCTTATTTGTTGTAGTATGTGTATTTCCAAAATGCAGAGGTTTTTTTTGTTTTACCACCTTACAAAATAAGGAACTGTTGTCACTAAAGCAATGGCATCTTAAAATAAGTTACACTGGTAGAACCATGAGTTTTAATTTAACAGTACATCCGGTTACCATAGTGAAATTGCAGGATAAAAACAATCATTAAGGGGTTAACATCACATTAAAAAATATTTTCAGAGGATGTTTGGCCTACTACAGTATATGCTTTGTTGAGTATGTGTGTTATTTTTTTCAAAACTTTTGAGAACATTATGGGCTACTTGGAAAAAGAGTAAACTTTATAAGTTTCCACGGTTCCTGTAGTTTTGTCTTTTCTTTAATGAATATTAAAATGAACCAGCATTTGCCGTTCAGTCTAAG
Source organism: Conger conger (assembly GCF_963514075.1). Classification (NCBI taxonomy): domain Eukaryota; kingdom Metazoa; phylum Chordata; class Actinopteri; order Anguilliformes; family Congridae; genus Conger; species Conger conger. The sequence continues at coordinate 31,025,615 of NC_083777.1, read as the reverse complement.
CTCTTAAAGGCAGCCTGCAGCACAGACTAGCCATGCTAGTTTTTAATATTCCAGGCAAAACGGACAATTATGGCAAATTAAGCACACAACTATTACGCAAGGTTTTGCTGCAACCATGATAATAAATAGGCATATTACACATACATAATTATCATAAATAAGACAGGGTAACCGTTGTACAGAATATTCAGTAAATGAGCATACTTCCCAACGGAATCTATCGCCGCTGCGCCCGTGATGTCCGTATAATAAAAGGTACTTAATAACGACCTAGCCTACTTATTGCATATTTGGGCTAAAAACGCCGATATTTTATTTAAAGAAAAGCATGAGAGTGCAGCTGTATTCCACTTTCAACCGTTTTTTTTTTTTTTTTTTCAACCGTAATTGAAGAGTTTCATCTCATTTTCAGTATGAGATTCTGCCTGGCTTCCGTTACACGTTTCCTTCGTGTCAGCTTGGTGCTAAAGGGAACGTTTATCCAGGCGATGAAAGTGTTCAAATATGTTAAATGCCAAAGTGGCATCAATCACCCCTCAAAATTCTATTTATATAAAATATACTTGAACATCTTGGCAGAGATACCGGGATTAAATACTGGTATACTATTTCAGTGTGGTTAAGGTCGACAGGTTTCAAAGCTCAAGTGTGCTGAACAACCTGTTAATTGAGCGTTTCACTGATGTATCAATGTTAAATATCAGAAAAGGCATCAAATGAAATGACTAAACGATGAAGTACCCCCCAAAAAGTTACATATATAAACAAGATATAAATATGATCAAAAAGCATTTGATCATATTTATCTTACACAAAGCATACGATATACAGGAGTGAAAACACCTCAATAAGACAGTAAAGAGCTTTAATTTTTTAAATAATTGCTCTTAAATCTACCTGGTATTTCTAAATAAGTAGTAGTGCTGAACTGTGAATAATCATAGAGTATATGTAATATATTATATGTACTGAGATGCAGAATAACCTCACCAACCTCTCCTCAACTTTCCAGCAGCACATCTACGCCACCATCTGGGTGAAACATGAACAGCAGCACATTAACGCTGAATACAGATATTAATGTTAAACAGCAGAAAACTGAACATGCTGGGGCTGGTAGCTCCATCAGGGTCAGAACAGGAAGGAGTTGGATGTGATCCAGTTCTGGGTGTTATACACACAAACCAGACTAAAACACTAACCTGTGACAAACGTCTCCTCTTACTTTCACAAACAAACACTGTTACCTAAACATCCTTCACAAATAGTCTCTCACAAACTAGAAATAGACTTCTTAAATTACTTCATTGGAAAAATATGAAGTTTACACTTTTTTATAAGATACCAAAAAATACAGGACATACATTTCCTAATGGATTTAATGATTTTATTGTTGAAAATAGAATACTTCATAGCGTCGGACATGGGGACTGTGCTGGGGTCATGTTCGCCTGCAGGAAACGCTCAGGTCTACCTGCAGGAAACGCTCACGTCTACTTCCTCTTCCTCCGGCCTCGGAAGCCGCGGGTGGACCCCTGGCCGAAGCAGATGGTGTGGGGCACCCTGCAAACCGCACACACACGGACCCGGTTACCCGGCCGCCATTTTAAGGGTCCTGGTCACCTATTAGTCAGTTGTGAGATCCCAGTCACCTAGAGATCATTTTAAGAGTCCTAGTCTCCTGTTGGTCTTTTTAAAGGTCCTGGGCACGTGCTGTGTGGCCATATATACCTCACTTATATATTTGCACTGTAGGAGTGTGTGGGGGGTGTGTGTGGCTAGATGCATTAGCCGTTTATTAGCCATGCATTAACTGTGTTAGCCATGTATTAACCATGCACTAGTTGTGCATTAGCCATGTATTAGCTGGCTATTAAACTTTCATTAGGCTTGTCAGTTTTAGGCGTAAGCCACAAGGGTGGTCGCCTGGGTGAAAACCAAAGTACCCAGAGGAAACCCACACAGACACGGGGAGAACATGCACACTCCACACAGACACGGGGAGAGCATGCAGACTCCACACAGACACGGGGAGAACATGCAGACTCCACACAGACACAGGGAGAACATGCACACTCCACACAGAAAGGCCCCAGTGGGGATATGTAGTGCCTCCAGGAAGTAGAACTATAGCTATCATTTACAGTAATCATTTACAGTAGGGCTTTCTGTTCTTACTCCGTCCTATATGGACTCTAGGGTCCCCTTGTGTTACAGCACATATTGCCAACAGTTGATCAGCACAATATTGAGGCACGTGCATGGCTTCAGAACATTGACATTTCAATCGGAGAGTTTGAAAGCCCACTCCGCGGTCTGGCCTCACACGTAATTCCCAGCCTTTATACAGAGTTTTTTTTTTAGGGGCAGGGTTGCGATCCAGCCGCAGATCGGGGGTGACTGACTTGTGAGAGTAGCGTGGTTTCGGCTGCTCCTCCTGCACTGGACCGGCGCCGCTCTGGGAGTCCCGCTCCGTCTCGCCGGAGGCGCAGAACTCCATGGACTCGCCCGCGTCAGGCCCGCTAACCGCGGGGAGCGTCGCCGCGGAAACCTCCATGCTCCCCTCGCTCTTCTGCGGAACCTTGGACTCCGTCCTGCTGGAACACCACATGATGCGTCCCACGTTCGGTCGCACAAACAAAACCATCACACCTCCTCACGACATCACTCTTACGGCACTGCATCAACACTCCACAGAGTAGGCCATACGGCAGAGTAGGCCACACGGCAGAGTAGGCCACACGGTTGTTGGTTTGATCCCAGGGGACAACATATACCGTAGTTTGATTTGCACAGTGTCTGCCAAGAAACATATCTAGTAATATCTAGACAGCAAGACACTTATCGTCCTAACAACTGGGTTTTAGCTCCAAGATTAGATTTTTATTGTTTTATTTGCAGTTGCTGAGACATTTGCTTCCAGTTATGAAGTTATGGGGCTGACCATAAGTGTCTGGCTATGTGGCCAGGACCCACAGGAACTGACATTTTTGGCAAGATTACTTTCCAAATCTCACAGAAACCACACCGGGTTGTTCACTTAAACCATTTTTGATTTGATTCCCCACATGGTGGACTGCATTCCCACTAACCATTTGTATTATATAGTTGGCCATGACTAAAAAGTTACTATTGATATAGAAGTTATGATTTGAACCGCAGATGTCGCCTATTCAATCTTGTTTTCAAATATAAGGGATAAAAAGTGAGAATCAGAGGAAAATAGGTAATCCAGTATTTGACTTTGTTTTACCTTTTAGTCTTCTTGGATCGGTCGAACCTGAAGTCTGGAGGGTAACGATGAGTTTTGATCAAATGGTTTCTTCTTTCCTTGCTGGTCTTGAATTTTAAATCACATCCTTCTACTAAGCACTGGTACTATAGAAAGACAAACACAGTTACACCAAACAGCCACCAGAGGGCAGCACAACACAACATGACAACGGAACCAGCATTTTCTTTTCAAAGAAAGTTTTCAAAAGTTATTTTCAATGTTTTATCTTTTGCTTTCTTCCCAAACTGGACCACTGGTGGTGCCTCTAAGCCACTGCGGTGACAGCACCATCAGAAACACAGCAACAGAACTTCTGCCAGCCTCCAGTGCACTCGCCAGTGAGTCAGTCATTACTCATTACACTACATTAATGGCATTTGACACTCTTTAACGCTCTTATCCAGAGTTGATTAGATCCTCCCCTGGAGCAATGCAGGGTTAAGGGCCTTGCTCAAGGGCTCAACGGCTGTGCGGATCTTACTGCGGCTACACCGGGGATCGAACCACCGACCTTAGGGGTCCCAGTCACTCTACACCCCATATGAGCCACACAGTACTACAGGAGAGCTAGTAATTACTGTACATGATATAAGCCACATATGGTGTGCACTACACACACTACAGGAGAACTGGCAGCATGTGAATATCCTGGAGGAAAAGGTAGTGACATCAGGGTATTTCATATGCATCCAGTATATATGCTATGTATGCATGTATGAATGAATGAATGTATGCAGTTGAAATTGTACTTCCCTCTAGGGTCTTTCAGCGCACTTATCCCTGGTTATGGGAATGCACTTTGTTGTACGTCGCTCTGGATAAGAGCGTCTGCCAAATGCCATTAATGTATGTAATGCTGTCCATGTCAGCACCAGCGTTGGGCAAACAGCGAATTATCACACTTTCATGAGTGAGTGTAGGAACTGCAGCATGATGACATCATCTTAAAACAGCAGATGCCTCACCTGACAGACTCACAGCCTACTCTGAGCAATAGAGAGAGTCGGGGTGAAGATTAATAATGTCACGGTCTTAATCTGAGAAAAAGACGCGAGCCCTGCCTCTGTAGACTCCAGTCACATCCGACAGAGAATGTGAGATCACGGACTGAGCACGGAGGCATGGGGCGTGGGAGGTCGGGTTCAGGGCCTGGTTACCATGCTCTGCTTCTCGGCCATGATCTGGAAGAAGGAGTCGTGCCACTCCAGGATGTGGATGTCGAGGAGGCGGTCGGACGGGAAGGACCTGCGGCAGCCGGAGCACACGTGCCGGTGCAGCGCGCTGTAGTGGTGCTCGTAGCCCTCCAGCGTGTCGAACAGCTGACTGCAGCCCGCGATGTGGCAGCGGAACGCCGACACCCTGCGCGCGAGAGACGCGTCATCGCCACCCGACAATTAAACCGCAGTTTCCGTTAATTTCATTAACCGTTTTACACGGGACTATTGAGAGAACCCGGTGAACACCTGCGGAACTCAGCTGGCTTCAGCTGAGAACACAAAGCGTTGGTCATCAGATGGAAAGAGTCACCCAGCCTTGGTTTCAAAGTCTCACCAACATGATGGCACGCTTTTGGGGTAGGAGTACATAAGTGTTACTTCTTCCTACTCCTTTTCGCACATGTAAACAGGTTTAAGTTTAAGTGCTGGAGGAGGGAATTTATGATGTATTTTTATATTTTGTCGTTCATCTATTTTTTAACTAGCTACTGTTTCTGTTTTGTTACTATTTTAAATGGTACATGTTTGAACTAAAGATATCAAATCACTTATAAAACACGGTAAAAATGTTCAGTTCAATTCTGAGAGCACATAGGAAACCTATAAGGACCATATGTTATGCAGCAGAGTCGATTTACCACGGCGTAGCGTCATCCCCTCAGACAATACAGTGCCCCCACTGATCCTGAGGAAATGGCGCATCGCCTGCTGAGAATTCCAGCTAAGACCAGCTGGGATTCAAGGCTCGTTTAATCTGTGTTTTTTCAACACTTCGAGCTGGTCATGGCTGGCTTAGGGCGGGTCAAAGCTGGTCTCTAGTTGGACCAAGCTGGTAGAGTAAGCCAGTGGTCAAATTGTCAAAAACGCATCTTAAACAAGCATAGGCTGGTTTATGATGGAATATTTAGCAGGGTCCAACTCCATACACCCAGAAGTATGATTTTCCGAAGTGGTGTCTCATCCAGTTCTAATCAAGCCTAACCCCATCGATATTCTGAGGTACATGTTACACATCATTACATGTTAAGCAGCCGGCAGTGTATCACGATACAAGTCATAATTATACTTGCACATCTATTTGCTACTCACGTTGGTGTTTCAGAAACCTCCGGTGTTGTGGTCGCAACATCTTGCAGGTATAAATGCCTGTGTATGTCACCATCCTGCGGAGACAAGACAAGGGGACCAGTCTTATAATGTAGTATAGCATAAAAACAATGGTAATAGCAGGTTCAAATTATTATATATAATTATTAAGTGAAGTCGTGGTGTTGCAATTAAAGTCGAGGCAGTGCAGTTCCAGTGTCAACGTGTTTCCGAAGCCTTTCCCATATAAACCTACTTCAAACATTTCATGATCCTTGTTCAGCCGAATTTGTTGAGGCATGAAGGTGAGCGGTGAACTGGTTTCATCGATTCCGTCATCTCCACAAACTCTTGATAACTTTTCTAAATTGGACTCCTTTGGTCTTGTATCGACTTGCAAAACTGGAACCGCCAAAATATCAGTGTCAACTGAGTCAGTCTGTATTAACAATCGAAGCAATTCAGGTTGCAACATAGTATTAGCTAATAAATATTTATCAAATAAACGGATATTATTAGATATTAAAAGCACAACAAAACAGGCTACATGATCTCAATCGGTGACCAGTGCTCTGTTCTGTCACTCGCTTCAACGTTTACAAACGTAGCTAGCTAGCAAGCTAGGCAAACGCCAACTCTACCAAACATTCCCCCGGGTCCTAAAATATGGTTCAAACTAAAGAGGAAATGCTTAGCTTCCGTAAATCTGTAAATGTTCAACGTGAACAAATACCAGTTCATGTTATAAAAAAAAATCGCGGTGTATACTTAATATATATTTCCTTGCGATACATGATAAATAATTTACCTTTTTATTGCGTCTCCCCCTCACTTTTGTATTTTTTTTTAAAGAACGGAACCTTTCAACTGCATCCGTGTTTCCCTAGGTAGACGGAAGTGCAATGCAGATGGACCAGTGACCGTTCACGAAGCGGGTTGCAGATTGATTGCCATAGACTGTATAAAAAAAGCTAGCTAACCTAGCTGTGTTGGGGAGTGTTTTCGTTTTGCTGTTGCTATCCAGAAGGAAGGCATCGTTACGAGCAGGAGTGAAGTTACTTTTCAACACGTGTAAGGTACGTAACTGAAGTGGCAAACATTTAAGTTTTGTCAGCCATCCACGCGTCGGGTTAGAGGGTATAGCTAACGTTACTCATGTGCGGCCTGCGATTCAGCAGTTATAAAAAAATAATAATACTTGTGGTGTATTAACGTGTGTAAACTAACGGGTAAACTTCATCTAGCCAGCACGTATTCTTCTGATATTGTTCACACGTAGAAACTCGTTTTTCTTGCTTTCCTGAAGACCCACCTTCAGAGGCTCACCTGAGATGGGACGCAGCAGGTCTCGCGACGGGTCCGACGTCAGGACACAAAGCAGAGAGGGGAGGGAGAAAAAGCAAGAGAAGAAGAGGAGAAGTTCTTCATCTTCATCTTCCAGCAGCAGCGCCAGCCCTTCCCCCAAACGGAAACCGTGTCCTGCCTCCAAGAGTCAAGGTTCTTTATTTCAGTCATATGCCCAAGGTGTCACAGTATGGATTCCCATGTGTGTCATTTTTAATGCCAATCTGTACACCAGTGGTCCTGGAGAGCCGCAGGGTGTGCTGGATTTGGTAAATGGCAGGCATTTATGTAGCCCTTTATCCAAAGCGCTGTACAATTGTTGCTTCTCCATTCACCCATTCATACACACACTCACACACCGACGGCGATTGGCTGCCATGCAAGGCCCCGACCAGCTCATCAGGAGCATTTGGGGGTTAGGTGTCTTCTTCAGCGACACGTCGACACAGCCCGGGCGGGGGATCGAACCGGCAACCCTCCGACTGCCAGACGACTGCTCTTACTGCCTGAGCCATGTGGATTTGGTTGTTGCTCAGCACTTGATACATTAAAGTGGGAAATTACGCCGTTAACTCGCCTCACCTGGTTTCTTGGGTCTGAATTGGTTGCTGATTTTTAAGGTGGAAACTGAAAGCAGCCACTGTTCTACACACATTTATGATTGTGTGTGCAATCGGCCGACTCATTTCCACTTGAGCAGTCTCGGCACTGCAATCGATAACGGGTTCGTCCTGTTTGACGGAGGACCACGGAAACTAATCACACTCTCATTGCTACTTCCAGGTGTAAGGTCACCATCATGCTAACCGATGTCCCTGACCTCCACAACCTTTGGTTCTGATTGCAGATAAGAGAGAAGACCAGAAGAAGAAGAAGAAAAGGAGGCGCAGCTCCTCCAGCTCCTCTTCCTCCTCAAGCTCTTCCTCCTCGTCCAGTGATGAGGAAGCCAAGCGCAAGAGGAAGAGGAGGAAGGCCAAGAAGAAACTGAAGAAAATGAAGGCTCGGGAGAAAAAGGAGAAGAAGAGGCTGAAGAAGCTGAAGAAGAAGGCCGAGAAGGCGGAGAAGGCCGAGAGGGCCCTGGTTCCTACACTTCCCAGCATGCCTGTGGAGAGAGCCCTGGTTCCTACACTTCTCAGCATGCCTGTGGAGAAGGCCCTGCCTGTGGAGGATTTGCCGTCTTTCCTGGAGACTTGGCAGAGTGAGGAGACCAGCGAGCATGGCCCAGGTAAGACTACATCCTGTCCTCCACATCCTGTCCTCCACATCCTGTCCTCCACATCCTGTCCTCCACAGCCTGTCCTCCACATCCTGTACAAACTGAGCACTCCCAGCTCTGGGAACCTGGTGCTTTGTGGTTGCAGCAGCAGGATGGTGACACTTGCTTGGAAGCCATTATGCTTTTCTCTCAACTAGAGAGAATTGGCAACATGTGGGATCTGTGATATCTGGGGACTGGCTGAGTGTGGTACTAACATGGTGATGTACAATAATTGTGGCAGCCTGTAGCCTAGTGGTTAAGGTACTTTACTGGGACCCGGAAGGATGGTGGTTCAAGCTCCGGTGTAGTTATGATGAGATCTACACAGCTGTTGGGCCCTTGAGCAAGGCCCTTGACCCCACATTGGCTCCCGGGGGGGATTGTCCCCTGCCTTGTCTAATCAACTGTAAGTTGCTTTAGATAAAAGCAACAGATGAATAACCTATTATTAGGTACTGTATAATATTGATACAAATAAGCCTGAGAAGCCAAACTGACCTGAGATCAGTGAGGTTCCGTAACACCGTATGTCCCTGCAGCCATGACGGACGAACAGAAGGCACGCATCTCCACCAAGAGGCCCATGACCAAGGACCAGTGGGATGCCCAGCAGAGTGTGATCCGCAGGGTGGTCGACCCCAAGACCGGCTACACCAGGTGGGGCTAAACCTCACTAACACCCCCCTTTCACCCACCAGGGCTAAACACCCATCCCGACTTTCACTTCACGTTACATTAGTTATGTAGCAGGGCTAAACCCCCACTTTCACCTCACCGCAGACTGTCCCCCCCGATACCCAGGTCACCACACAGATCTCTGCCTGCTTGGCTGATATCTCTGCGTGGATGACTTCCCACCACCTGAAGCTTAACCTTGCCAAAACTGAGCTTCTCTACATCCCTGCTAAGTCCTCTCCGACAATCGACCTCTCACTGACTGTTGAGGACTTTGTAGTTTCCTCCTCCCGTACGGCAAAGAATCTTGGGGTGACTCTTGATAACTGCCTCACCCTGGCTCCACAAGTATCCTCCACTGCCAGAACCTGCAGGTTCTTAATCTACAATATACACCGTATCCGTCATCTCCTGACGGAGAAAGCCACCCAGCTCCTAGTCCAGGCGCTCGTCATTTCCCGCCTGGATTACTGCAACTCCCACCTAGCCGGTCTCCCAGTTTGTGCCATCAAGCCCCTCCAGCTGGTCCAGAATGCTGCAGCCTGCCCGATCACCAGCCAGCCCAGGTCGGCTCATGTCACCCCGCTCCTCATTGGCCTCCACTGGCTTCCTATTGCTGCACGCATCCGATTCAAGGCCCTAGTGTTGGCATTTCAGGCTGCTATCTTTGTTGTACAGGTAGCAGTTGAAATTGTACTTCCCTCTAGGGTCTTTCAGCGCACTTGTTGTACGTCGCTCTGGATAAGAGCGTCTGCCAAATGCCATTAATGTAATGTAATGTAATGTAATGCTAAGGGGACTGCCCCACCTTACATACAATCCTTAATCACTCCCTACTCCCCAGCTAGACCACTCCGGTCTGCCAGCTCTGGTCGCCTTATGGTTCCCTCTCTACGAGCACCTGGCGGTCGAGCTGCACGTTCACGCCTGTTTTCCGTTCTGGTTCCTCAGTGGTGGAATGACTTGCCTACCACTGTCAGGACAGCAGAATCCCTGCCCCTATTTCGACGCAGACTAAACACACCTTTTCAAACTGTACCTTAGTCCTCCCTCCTGATTTCCCCTGCCCCTCCTTTCTGATATCCCTATCCCTCTTGTCTAAAAAAAGAATTGCACTTATGACTATATGTTTAGAACAGCACTTCATGTGTATTTGACTAGTCATGGATGTGATGCTTTGACTTGTGGAAGATCCTATGCACTTGTAAGTCGCTTTGGATTAAAAGCGTCTGCTAAATGACAAAAATGTAAATGTAATGTAAAAATGTCACAAAGACCCTTTACAGAGGAACAGAAGGGCAGAACAAGCACAGGTCCTGTGCAGACTCATGCCCTGCCCTCTAGAGGCCATGTGAGGTAGCACAAGCTCTGCGTGCGTCGAGACTGAGGTGATGTTTGTTTCCCCTCCTGTGTGACAGGCTGGTGCGGGGAGATGGGGAGATCCTGGAGGAGATCGTGAGTCGAGAGAAACATAAAGACAAGGTACGCAGTTTTAGCGCAAACCCAGTGTTTAAATACTCCTGCACTGTTCAGCTCTGACCTTGAAGAGCTTTCCATTTTTTAAATGTACTCATTTGTAGGTAGTTGTTTATTGGGTGTTTGGAGTCGATGGAGACTGGGAGGGAGGGCCTGAGTTTTTACATCATGTCACATTAATAGCAGGATAACTTGAGGCGTCACATAACATTAACCTGTGGGGCTGATGGGAGTTGGAGTCCAGAGGGACTACAAGGACTACAAGTGTACTTTATGGAACGGTTGCCTGTCCAGCTAACTCCTCCCCTCTGTCCACAGCAAGCCTCCAAGGGGGAAGGGAAGAGAAAGGGCAATCGATAGAGTGCCAGGACCGTGTGACCCACATCGATCGATCGAGTGCCAGGGCCTTGTGATCCTCAGGGGTTTGGGCAATGGATTTTGGTCAGTCTGGGTTTACAGTCGTCTGGGCGGTACCAGGGCCCGCCTCCCAGTCTCTGTCCCAACTTCACAGCAGGAGCCAACAATGCGGCAAAAAAGATGGCTTCCGATCGGACCTTTTCTCCCCCGAAGGTCTCCAGTGCAGCTCAGTCACATTCCATAGTATGGAGTATGGAGTATATATATTTTTTCTCCGTTTTTCCCGTTCTCAGTTGCAGGATGTATATTAGTTTCTCACTTATCCACAAGATGGCGCCAAATAGCTTCTCTGCATTGGATTATGGAACGTACTACTCACCCCTATTGTCTTTACCATGAAACCACTTTAAAGGAACATTTATTTTAAGTTTTAGTCCATGTTTCCTTATTGGCCCAGACAGTGTTTTGTGTGTAATGAAGGACATGTTAGATACTTGCAGATGTTTGTGATGACCAACTGCCTTTACAATGACTGGTGTAGGTGCATTTTTTTCATTTTTTTTTGGTCAAAAGCAAGATAATACAATTCAATGCAGCTTGAGTAGTGATTACTTTTCTTATTTTTTTTATTTTTTTTCCAGGGTCTGTATATATGAACAGATGCATTTTAATACTGTTGATTCACAATCATAATCATATAAACAAGTTTTTATGTCATGTGTGCAACCTGGGAAATTATTCTAACCAATGCTAAAATTTGTAGTTTTGTTTCTTGATAGATTGGATTGTAGAATAGTCACTGAAATCCGGACCTACGACCGGAGCTATGCAGAGACCTTTTGAGGGGCTGATTCTCAGAGTGAGGACGATCACAAACCGAGTCAGAAAAGCTGTTTTACAACACTCAGTTATTTGTCTGGCACAAAGGCATCTGGAAAAATATGATTAAAATAGGGGGGGGGGGGGGAAAGACAGCAAAAACTGAAATACCCTTTTGACAGTATTGGCTCCTAGCGTTCAGTGATCTGCAGGTATCAGGTTACCTGATGCAGTATGATGTCATGACAACGTGGCTGCTGTGTATTCCGCTAATGGACCCCGATGCTATGAGGTGTGGTCATGAACACAGACCTCTCTGACTTCCCCCCCGCTGTGATTTCTCCTCCCAAATCCTCTGAGGAACGGCATCTCTCATACTGCGATCTATCGGAAAAGACACTTACCTGTAAAAACCTGCTCTTTCCCAGCATGTTATAAATGACTGAACCAATGATGTGTCATGAGTGGACTAGCCGTAAAACAACAACGTGGCCCCACTTCTAACTACATGATCAGGGAGATGCGTAATAGTTCCAGGGATTCATTTAGTTCCTGGTCGGGGGGGGGCCAGGTCAAATGAGAGTGGGCGCACTCTTCATTTAGAAGACCTGTGCTGACCCCCCCCCCCCCCCCCCGCTTCAGGATAATTATCCGCTTTTCTTTTTTATTGATTTCTCAATACATTTTGGTTGACTAATATTTTCTGGTGAAAATGACATTCTTGTTCTGTCCTTTGAGTGTGGCACTGCTCATCTGCTCTTGCAGTAATCTGTAATCTTTTACATGGAACGCTGCTGCTGCAGGAAGCTGCACCCCTCCTCTCTCTCAGGCTGAGTAAGTCAGAGGAAGTTCTATAGTTTCAACTGAAGATGAGATCAACTGTCAGTTAAGAAAAAACAATGCAACAATGCAATGCAACGGCTCACATGCACTCATACAACTTATGAGGCTTAAAATGGCTGCAGTCGACAAGCTGCTTCAGGGTTTTTAAGTGTAGTTTATAGCTTTGGCCGTTTATATCCAGATACTTCTGCATATGAGATTTCTTTAAGCTCACACAAACAGCCTAGTGTAGCCTAGACTAAGGTGCATGACTGGGTGGTTGGTGGTTTCTCCCCTGGTGTAGCCACGATAAAATCAGTTGTTGGTCCCTTGTGCAAGTCCCTTAACCCCACATTGCTCCTGGGAGAATTGTCCCCTGCTGAGTCTAATCAACTCTAAGTCGCTTTGGATAAAGTTGTCAGCTAAAAATTACAAATAAAAAACTGTCTACTCAACACTACTTATAAATAATAATCCAGAACATTAACTATTCCTTTAAGAGTGCTACATTATAAGGCCCTCTCGGTCCGGAGGTCCCTGCCCCCGCCTGCACTGCGTCCCAGGGGTGGAGTGTCGCTCGGAAACGGCACTTCCTCCCGCTCTGAGCCTGGTCACACACCAGCGGTATAATCTATAACCCGTGTATCGGTGTGGGCCGTCGGGGTAAAATGAGGTGGCCGCGTGTCCCCCGAATGCCCCACACACGAAACTTCCCTCCCGATGACCGCCTCCATTATTTATTAGTCACCAATTCAATTAATATGACCAATCGCGTAATCCTTTTAAAACCCTTGGCGATTTTGTATTGACTTGCCTGTTGTTTTCATTTGCACGGATGAAAAAGAATAAGTACATTTCCGCCCTACGTTTAATTGACTAAATATAATCTTCACATGTTTTGGCAACATACCTATATATACAGTATATAGGCTATACCTCCGCGGTCCTATGTCCCGAATGGATGGACAGCGTTTTTGGTTTCTGGAGTAAAAAAAAAAGTATTACTAGAATATTGAATTATATAAGGCATACTGCAGGCTAACAGGGAAAATGGGATGAGACATTTCTTAGGGACTTCTTGTTTTGTTACAGAACTAATGGTCTTAAGTTCCGGTAAGATGTGACTTTAGCATGAATCACTGGATGACTCCGTTTAATGCGCGGTTACCGGATAGGCGCTCAGCGCCCGTATGCTAATACACAGGATATCGCCGAGGAGACCCAGAGGCGTGGCTACAGCGGAACTTGTAAGCAGGACTCGCGAGCTTGCCAGTCGTTTTCAGAACTGGCACTTGAAAGCGGCGGACGGGTTGTCAGAGCAATGCGATACTCTATATTTATGATCTCATTCATAGGGCTTTCGTCATGGGGTAAGCTCACAATGCAGTTTTGAGAAAAAAAAAAACATTGGATGCATAATTTATTCTTGATTGAAAATTCATTCGGCAACAATGCCCAAAGTAGACTATAAGTCGTGGATTTGTGTTGAATTTCCATGAATTCCTATTCATGAAAAGAGATCGTTTATTTGAGAACCTTTACTAGGCTATAAATAGTATTAGTGAAGCTTTGCCTAGTTGTCTTGTTAATTTAATGTAAAATGTCACTATATTTCTGCCAGGCTGCAGTCAAATATATTTTATATTTTTGTATCCATGTCTACAGTTGATTGCTTCGACCGGCTATGTGCTTATATATTCTGTCTGCATTGTGTGTACAAGTATGTCCGCGTTTAGCCTAAATGTCCAAACTTCGGAATATTTTCAGGACCATTTGTGGGAAGTGCCCGCTCGCTGCCTCATGTGATGGACTACGCCGTAGTCAGACCTCAGAAACTTACAGTTCGGGGGAAAAGGAGCGCATCGTCCACACAGGTGCGTGTGTCGTTGAGCGCAGAGGCGAGCTGAATAGGTTTTTAAAACAGTATCGATACTCATTTTATTAGATGTTTCACAATGTTTCTTTCCTTAGCCTAACACCCCACTGGATATGAATTATCTATTTAATTATACGTTGCAGAAGTTTATAACGCACGCGTTGTATTTTAATTGCCCATAACTTTAAATAATATTTTTTTATAATTCGCCTTTAAGTTCTTAAAGTTTTGACTTGTCCAAGAAGCAAAGACTTCCGCTTTTAGTTAATATTTGATTGATGTTATCATGTGCTGTAGGCTACCTCGCGGTATCAATGCCTCCAGTGTTTTAAAGTAAGTGTTATACAATTATCTGGGCCCTCTGCTGTGCTGATGCATTCTTCATTCCACTGTTTTACGTTTCATCGTAAATTCGATGTATTTAGTACTTTTGGGCTCGGGATTGCAGCCACGCTTCCAGCATTAATGCTCTGTCTGTCTGCGCGAGCCTGGCTTCGTGCAAAAATGAAAGGCGCGTACAGCAAGCCTCGCGTGCTCTATTTCAGCTTAAAATATACACTGAAATAGAGAGCGTAGAATATACGAATACCAGAAATTGTATTTGTCTTGCGGCGTTCTTGGGAAAAGGCCTTGGTTAACAGTGGTGGGAACAATAGTGCCTCGGTTTCCTGTGGTATTGAGTGCCTTCGTCCGCATAGATAATAATTACAACCATATGGGTTTAAGAAACTAGCCTCTTCGTGGCTTCATGGCTATCACTGGAGCCAATCTTTGGTTGTGGCATTAAGCCTTTTAATTGTGTTTATTTTATTTTTGTTACGTATTCACAAATGTACTGCCACTCTCTGGTGGAGTTTCAAATTCCAAATCTATTTGGGGAAAATGTGGAGTGTTATTTTTCAAAACTACTCCATTGCATTCTGTAATCAAATTATGGACACACTATAGGCAAATGGTAACTTATTCGTTTCTGACTGCAGACTTATCCTGACGAGCTTCGTTATGCATTGGCTGTAGAGGGACAGAACTTCACACTTCATCTCGAGAAGAACAGGTGAGACGGTTCATCACTGAACACAGGCTGGGGAAATGCGTGCATTACACACACCTGGCTCAGAAATGACTGCATTTCTGCATTTCAGGCAGCGAAACCACAGTATACAACGGCCCTCGCTTGTTAAGTGAGCTTAAGTGCTGTTTCCTTTCCAGGTTTCTTCTGGGAAGGGATTACACGGCGACACACTACTTGGAAGACGGTACAGAAGTGACCACGTCACCAAACCATGAGGTAAGGGCAAAAAACTTCACTTGAGGCTTCTTCTGTGGTTTTCCATCCTGAATGCAGCGCACTGGCGCTCCCCCACAGACTGCGGGTCCTCCGAGCGACTGCCGCAGACCTAATCAGCAGATTAACTCTCTCTGCAGTCTGGCCTGCAAGATAGGAGTCTGGTTCCAGGGGCAAATTAATCAGCGAGAGCACAGCAAACTGTTACGTGGGGGTGCTGGAAACACATTTTAGTACCGTTGCCGAGTCCAAAATCATTGTCCATTTGTTTATGAATTATTATGGTATCACTGTATTGATTGTAATCATTTAAGTCTGTCTTGACCACATTGAGCATTGGGCAAAAAATCACTGAGCAAAGAACCTTATTGTTGTTACTGTTGTTGTTCACCCCACAGAGGGACAGACAGCCAGACAGAAAAGGCAGGGAGTGGGGGAGGGGGGATTCTCCAGTTTTTCAGAGAATCCTGGGACAGATAAGGGCTGAGGGGCTGAGCAGAAGGAGGTGTGGGGAGGCCAGACCTGGCAGGGAGGTCAGCCAGGGGAGAGAGGCTTCGGTTCAGGGCTGGGTCAGTAGCCGGAGCAGACTGCGTGGGGTAGGGAGGGGGAGGAGGAGTGAATATGGGATCAGGAATGAGTGCTCTGATGTGCTTCATCACGAGCCGTTTGGCTCAGTTTATCGCCCAGGGGACCCGGGCCCCAGGCATAAATCCAGGGCGTGTTTTTACACTGGACAGGGCGGTGGAGGAACCTCTTTCAAACCCCTGTTTGGCTGAGATCAGTGTGGCCCTCCTGGCCCCTAGGAACTCCACTCTGTCCTCTGTCTCTGGGTTTATAATCTCTGTGGCTGTCTTCTGTACTGCTGGCTATATGCCCTTGCACGTATGTACGTACGTACAGCGTGTGTCTTTATAGATGTGAGTTTTTTGACATGTCAGTATTCCCAGCCGATGTTTATTTCTTTTGTGTTGAATTCTGCACATTTCCAGGTGTGTTTCTAGACTTTGCTCTGGGTCAGGGAATCCTGTTTCCTGGTTTCCCCCTCTTAGTTCTGGCCTTTCGGTCGTCCGTGTCCTATCGGGGAAAATCCACTTTTCCAGGCATCTGTTTCACATTCATTGGGGAAAAAAATGTAATTTGACAAAGGAATTTCAATAGATTTTCCATATGATTAGTCAGAGTATCGGTGAGCTTTGTCTGTTCTCGCACTGCTGTTAATTCTGCTTGGGCTTCCCTTGTGTGGACAGGATCACTGTTATTACCAGGGACACATCCACGGCACGGGAGACTCCTCTGTCAGCGTGGCACTGTGCTCTGGCATCCGGTACGTACCGCTCTGATGTCTCCACCTGTGGAGGTGTGTGTGTGCGTGTGCGTGTGCGTGTGCGTGTGTGTGTGTGGACCTGTGGCTGTGTCTGTGTCTGTGTCTGTGTCTGTGTGTCTGTGTGTCTGTGTGTCTGTGTGTCTGTGTGTCTGTGTGTCTGTGTGTCTGTGTGTCTGTGTGTCTGTGTGTCTGTGTGTCTGTGTGTGTGTGTGTGTGTGTGTGTGTGTCTGTGGCTGTGTGTATGTGTTTGTGTGTGTATCTGTATGTATCTGTGTGTATCTGTGTATCTGTATGTGTGTGTGTATGTGTGTGTGTGTGTATGTATGTATCTGTGTGTGTGTGTGTGTGTGTGTGTATCTGTATGTATCTGTGTGTGTGTGTATCTGTGTGTGTGTGTGTGTGTGTGTGTGTGTATCTGTATCTGTATGTATCTGTGTGTGTGTATCTGTGTGTGTGTGTGTGTATCTGTATGTATCTGTGTGTGTGTGTATCTGTGTGTGTGTGTATGTATGTGTATGTGTGTGTATGTGTGTGTATGTGTGTGTATGTGTGTGTATGTGTGTGTATCTGTATGTGTGTGTGTGTGTATGGACCTGTGGCTGTGTGTGTGTGTGGTCCTGTGGCTGTGTATGTGTGTATGTGTGTATGTGTGTGTGTGTGTGTATCTGTATGTATCTGTGTGTGTGTGTATCTGTGTGTGTGTATCTGTGTGTGTGTGTGTGTGTGTGTGTGTGGACCTGCTCTGACAGTTCAGTATGTGCACTCTGCTGTCAGATTGTAAGCTTCTGCTCAGGAGGATCTTAGCTTTGTCATGAGTTGTGTGAAGTAGATGGTGGTAATTCTGATAATCAGTTCAGATTCTCGTGCAAGAGTGAAGTGAGAAATGGCAGGTGTTTTTTGTTTCACCATTCTCACATTCTTGTTCATAAGATAAAAGGTGTCACTTCCTGCTTGGGAGGCAGATTTCTGTCCCTCCATATTTGGCAATTACCGTTACTGAGGAGGGTGCTGTTGAAACCTTTGATGTGAAACCTGTTTATGAATGCTGTACACTGTTATTTGTTGTCAGGTCAGTCATTTCTCTAACACTGCCCACACCTGTCAAAATCATTCAATTGAGTTTGAGTGGAGTTGCTCAATGTTGAAATGTGCAGAGTGAGAATACATACTGAAACTTGTGTTTCAAATGTGAGGGGAACATTTCGCTGGAAGCGTGAAACATATGAATGAATGTGCTTAGAACTTGAGCTTTGTCCATTCGGATGTTCATCCAAACCGCGGAGATTGGTTTAATTAGAAAAAGCTCAGTGAGAGTGTGATTTGCTAAGTTCATTATTCAGTCAGGTTTTGGCCAGGGTGTAAAATCCGTGTTCAGACGGTAAAAGTCCTCAAGTTTTTTTTTTTTTATTCAAACCACCTGGATTTGCTAATTAGTACAATTTGTCTGCCAGGAGGTAGGACTAATGAGTGAAATCAGCTGGCTGAGTTCATGGATGGAAGAAACACATGGCAAAACCTTTACTTTCTGACCCCTGGACTATGCCTCTGTACTGTGTCATGCAGTAGTTAAATTTATATCCCAGATGTGTGGACCTGGAAACTATGACACCACAGCGAATACTGCTGTGCTGGGGTTGCGTGAGATTATATTCCCTTTGTTCAGAACGGGGGTCTGATCCAGGGACCCCGATCCAAAGGCACCCAGGGGAGCCCCGGCAGAACTTCATACGAGTCCGTACCCCCATCATAAGGGTTACATTTACAAGAATAATGAAGAAATCATAGTCATTGCGTATCAAATCTTGCCAGTACCCCCCTACAGTACCTTCAAAGACCCCCAGCCCCTGTTGAAACCCCAGGGCTTATTAAACGAATGTGACTGAACACATCTGCACTCAGAGCAGGGCTGCACGACTCTCAGTCCACGTCCGTGTGTTATTATTGGCTAATAATGCAGGAAACTGAGCGGGGGCTTTTCGATTATGAGCTCTTCCTGGGCCTGAGCGGTGACTCAGCTGCTACTGAGAAAATTGTGTTGGGTAAATCGATGTCCCCAGTTCTGTCTGATATCTGGCATATCGAAAGTTGTCATGTCAGTTCCTCTTCTTGTTTACCAAAAGCGAAGCCTAATTCCTAGTACCGTTTGTTGGTCTTATACCACGTATTTAATATCGAGGGATATCTTAAAGCTGACATGCTGTTTCTGACTGCCGTGTAAGTGATATCTCCCGGCTGCTGTTGTAGTAGTTAAGCTGCGTCTTATTGTAATGCTTGGACAGCGGTTGAGAATGTGAGGCAGCAGAGGGGTTGTTCTCGTCCCGGTGGAGTTGGGCCGTGCACAGCTGCACAGACGGTTACACGAACATGAATCCTGGGGGGAGAGCGCTGTGCGCGGAGGGCTGTGAGTCACTCGCCGGGCTCCTGCAGCCCGGGTCATGACTCCAGCGAAACGGCGCACTCAGTCCTGCGTCTCGCCGAGGCGCCGCCTCTTGCTAACTGACCCAGTTCGGCTGTGCGTGACTGTGCGGCACGAGGGGTTCTGTGTCCTCAGACGGCCCGGTAACGGTCCGCAGCCGTTCAGCGCACTCCCGGGCCGCGAGCTTATGACACGGCAACGACATTTATTTATTCTCTGTGAGCTCTTGGTGTCACTTGACACATGACACAGTATCCTTTGTTAAAACTGTATTTAAATAAATAAAGGAGCCTTTGAAATTTGGATTGGTTTATAAATACACACAATCGTAAAGATATTCTGTCCTTTTCTATTCGATAATTGACATGTCTATTATGGATAGATGGATAGATTGATAGATAGATAGATAGATAGATGGATAGATAGATTGATAGATTGATTGATCCACCGCCAATGTGCAGCACCCACCTGGGTTATGCAACGGCAGCCATTTTGTGCCGGAGCGCTGAACATACACCAGCTGAGGTGGTGAATTTGCCAATGGAATCAGGGGAGGATTAGGTGGATATGGTGGTGATGGTTAAGCGCCAGTTTGGACCCGGGGAGCCCTCTGTGATGGGATATGCATGTAATGCATGTATGCG
The DNA here is from genome assembly GCF_963514075.1 of Conger conger. NCBI lineage: Eukaryota > Metazoa > Chordata > Actinopteri > Anguilliformes > Congridae > Conger > Conger conger. The sequence goes on along the minus strand of NC_083777.1, from coordinate 31,005,742 downwards.
GTGGAGAAGGGGGGGTGTCGGGCCTGACGTTGACCTCCTCTCTCCTCCTGCAGGGGCTTCCTGAGGGCGGAGCAGCAGGTGTACCTGATCGAGCCCCTGGGGCAGTCAGCGGAAGACGACCACGCGGTCTACAGGCAGGAACATCTCCGAGGGAAGAGGTCTACCTGCAGTCACACCAACAAGACCTCCTACGACCACGGGGCCAAAGCCTCGGGACTGTACAAGCTCGGCAACTGGGTATAGTCCTCTTACACATTACATTACATTATTGGCATTTAGCAGATGCTCTTATCCAGAGCGACGTACAGTTGATTAGACTAAGCAGGAGACAATCCTCCCCTAGAACAATGCAGGGTTAAGGGCCTTGCTCAAGAGCCCAGTGGCTGTGCGGATCTTATGGTGGCTACACCGGGATTAGAACCACCGACCTTGTGTGTCCCAGTCATTTACCTTAACCACTACGCTACAGGCACACACACACACACACACACACACACACACACACACACACACACACACACACACACACACACACACACACACACACACACACACACACACACACACACACACACACACACACACACACACACACACACACACACACACACACACACACACACACACACACACACACACACACACACACACACACACACGACATTACCAGGAGCTCAGAGCACTTTGAGTGTTTCCTGTGGCTTTTATTTATCTGCCGTTCATCAGTGCTTTATCTGTGTATGTTGTCACCCAGCTTGAACTGTATGTCCAGTAATTGTAGAGCCAATTTCATCAGCATTGAAATCAACAGTGACTGTATTTTATATTAGTAAGACATTACGGTTTTCTGCCTCTTGAAGAAATGTAATCATGCTCTCTGTTTTCAGGAAAGCAAGCCCTTTTCTGATGTCCCAAGGTTTGTGGAGTTGCATTTGGTGGTTGACAAAGCAGAGGTGATTTTTTTGTTCTGTTGGCATTTTAATGTTATATAGCATATTTCTAATCCCTGATTGATAAAGATTTTTTTACTTCTGCTTTCACAGTGCATGACAAAACGGTGGTCTTAACATTTAATGTATTTCCAGTGTTTTTATCTGATACTTACAGTATTTACCGTGTTTTCAGTACAAGAGACACGGAGAAAGTATGAAGGCTATCGAAGAGAGAATGCTGGAAATTGCCAATCACGTGGATAAGGTATCCGATCCCGTAGTTTTCCTTCAGCCTTCCGGGGCTGGGGGTTCTGCGATGGCCGAGGAACGCCGAGTGAAGACGCTAAACGTTCCCTGTGACCTTGCAGCTGTACCGCTCCGTGAACATCCGGGTCATGCTGGTGGGCCTGGAGGTGTGGTCCTACCAGGACAAGATCGACGTGAGCTCCAATCCCGACGAGACGCTCACGCGCTTCCTCCAATGGCGGCAGAGCAGCCTGGTGAGGAAGAAGAAGCACGACAACGCGCAGCTCGTCACGTGAGTCACCGCGCCGCCATCTTGTCCTGTTCAGAGCCGGGCTGCCAGAGGGGGGGATGTGCCCGCGAATGTATGGGATTTAAAATGATTTAGGCAATGTGGCAATTAAAATAATGTATGGGAGTCAATAAGAGAGGGGAGTCAGTTGAAGACATCAAAGGCATGTGGTATGGGGACATGGTACGGCAATATGGCTCAGGCAGTAAGAGCAGTCGTCTCATTGGCTCAGGCCCTAAGAGCAGTCGTCTCATTGGCTCAGGCCGTAAGAGCGGTCGTCTGGCAGTCAGAGATTTGCCGGTTCGATCCCCCGCCCGGGCTGTGTCGAAGTGTCCCTGAGCAAGACACCTAACCCCCAAATGCTCCTGACGAGCTGGTCGGCGCCTTGCATGGCAGCCAATCGCCGTCGGTGTGTGAGTGTGTGTATGAATGGGTGAATGAGAAGCATCAATTGTACAGCGCTTTGGATAAAGGCGCTATATAAATGTCAACCATTTACCATTTATGGGGAACTATCATTAGATATCCAGGGGACGTTTGTGACTGTAACACCGCGTCTAATTGGTGGCAGGCCTGAACTTTTTTTTTGCTGTAGTATGGGACAAAAAAATTAATAAACAGGAGACTGGTGGTGGTTTTTCGTGGGCTGGTGACATCAGGGAGAGTCTGGCCTGTACATGCCAGAATACCAGTACAGGTGCAGATTATAGTTCTGCTGTTTACGAGTGTGCCAATATATTTGCCTTTGTTGCCATTTCTCAATTGTAATGGTTTTTGCTCTGCAGCGGTATCGATTTTGAAGGCTCCACTGTCGGCTTGGCAACCAAATTCGCCATGTGTAGTGGGGGCTCTGGAGCGGTGAATGAGGTACGGACCCCCCCCTCCCCCCCCCTCCTGAACCACGTTTCTCTTTAAGGCCTCTTCTGTCTGATCCAGCGGGGCACTTAGACTGCGATTCAACCAACATTAACCTTGACTAATGGCTAAAGGGAAACATTTTTTTTCTTTCACATGATTTGGGGAGTAGAATGGGTAGAAGTTAGGGCAGTGGTCTCCAGCCCTGGTCCTGGAGAGCTACTGGGTCTGCTGGTTTTTGATCAACATCAGCACCCTGTTGAGACCCAGGTAACCAGGCGAGGTGCGTTAACTGTGTAATTAATCGAATTGATTAATTGAGCGCAGAGTAACAGCGAAAACCAGCATGCCCTGTAGCTCTCCAGGACCAGGGTTGGAGACCGCCGAGTTAGTTGGGCGGGGAGGAGGGAGTGTATATGCTTCATTCCTAGAAGCTGTTTGTGTTGCTTTTAATTCCTAGATTGTTGATGTTGCGCTGTTTCCATGCACAGTATGCGAGTTTGCACTTATTCCCAAAGCTAAAGTCGACCTGATATCACTCGACTCGAGCCGAACGCTGAAACCGCTCGAGTTTACGACGAGGAGAAAGTGTAGCGCCGCCGGTTGAGATTTGACAGTAACGACGGCGCGCCTCTTCTCCGCAGGACCACAACGTGAACCCGCTGGGCGTGGCGTCCACCATGGCCCACGAGATGGGGCACAACCTGGGCATGTCCCACGACCAGGCACACTGCGGCTGCGGAGCCACTGGCTTCAGCAAGAACTGCATCATGGCCGACAGCGTGGGGTGAGGTCCTCCTGAGCTCTTCTTCACGGCTTCTGTTAGGCTGCTCCTCGTCACATTACTCAACAGTGACCCCTCTGGTCCCACTGGCACATTACAGCCCTTTGTCCCAGACTGACCTGGGGTTGTCGTGTTTTGGCTTGTTTAAACCGCTAGAAGTAGCAATATTTTGTCTATTATACTCTTTTGTTCTAATAATTTTTTTATTTGGTAGCTATTATATTTAGTTCAGAAAGACGTTCAGAATTAAAATGGTTATTGATGAATGATAACATGAATACGTTTTCACATTTCGAGGTTTCACCGTTGATTAACGTTGTATGTTAATGTTGATGTGAAACTGAGTAGTCAGCAGAAGCACAAGCTGACAGCACAGTCTTTGGCAGGAAATATGTATGAGTGTTTCCAGTTCTGAAATTATCACGATTGGCCATATTTCAAATTCAGCAGAGGAAGAAAAATTATGACCAAAAATCAGATCTTTCACTGTGTATTCTGGCAGTTGAATGCAAACGAGAAGCTGTTATTTTCTTTAAAATATGAATATTCCTCTGATTCGTTTTTTTTTTTAGGTTTATCTTCCCAAGGGAGTTCAGCCACTGCAGTCAGATGGAGCTCCGGTCCTTCCTGGAGAAGGCCAACCCCAGCTGCCTGCTGGACTCCCCCAGCACGGACCGGCTTTTCGGGGGTCCCGTCTGCGGGAACGCCTTTCTGGAGGCTGGAGAGGAGTGCGACTGCGGCACCGTCGAGGTAAGGCGCTATATTCCCCGATCGCACGGGGCGCGGGCAGTGTCTGGTGCAGCAGCGGTGATGATGGCTGCGGGTTTCAATCCTGACTGTGGCAAAGCCGATGAACCTCAAACAAGCTATTTTTACTTGACTTTAGTGTAAACATGCACAAGTGCTAGGAGCCACCGTAGGCAGCCCAGGGCCCAGGTTAGACAAGATTAGGTTGCTTTGGAGGGGGGTGGGGGGGCATTCACAGGCTTGCTGTAGAAGAGCATTTGTCCTCTGTCAACCAACCCTGTATCAATGAAAAAGGTTCAGAAATATGCTGTATAATAGGAGTAATAAATAATGAATGTAATCTATAAATTAATCAAATCTACCCATTGTACCCAATCCGTTATCATCACTAAAACCATTGCCTTACCATGTAATACCACTGATATCTATTTGATGATGATGATCACGTCTGTGGCAAGGAGAATGCTGTTTGGTGTCCTGATACTGGCACCAGGTTAGGCCTGTTTTCTGTTGACCATCACATTACATTCCTGCCGTTTAGCAAACCCTCTTATCTGGAGCGACTCAGATAACCTTTCACACAGGATTCCATTACACTGCTGGATGCACAGTGGGGTAATTCAGGTTGAGTTCCATTGCCCCAGGGCACAACAGCAGTCAGAGGATGCATTTATATAGCACTTTCCCCCACACTCAAAGCACTTTACACCTGGCTGATGCAATGGTGGCCATTTTGTGCCAGAATGCTCACCACACACCAGCTGAGGTGGAAAGGGAGACAACAGTTCTGTAGCCAATTAGCCCTGGGGATGACTAGGTGGCAGGATGAAAGAGCCAGGTCAGGAAATTAACCTTTGAGTTTACAAGCCCAGTTCCCGTTATCCATTATCCTACACCACCAAACCCATTTGATCGTGTGGCCTTTTGACCCCCTGCAGGAATGCCGAAATCCCTGCTGTAACGCCACCACTTGCCTTCTGAAGGAGGGAGCGCAGTGCGCACACGGAGAGTGCTGCCAAAACTGCCAGGTAAGGACCCCCTCAGGTGACTACCCTCTGAAAATGAACATAGCTCAAGGGTAAAGGCAGCCCAATATTCTAAATCAGTGTATATTACACTGTCACTTACCAGGAGTGATTGTGACATCAGCATTAGAATCAGTGAATGACATTCAGATCACATGTTAGTGATGTCAGACCTTAAAGGGTTAACCCCCCCCCCCCCCAGCTCAAGCCGGCCGGCAGTCTGTGTCGGAAGAGCGCTGGTGACTGTGACCTGGAAGAGTTCTGCACAGGAAGTGACACGCAGTGCCCCGGCAACGCCTTCAAGATGAACGGCCTGCTCTGCGGCTTCGGCCAGGGCTACTGCTACAACGGGGCCTGCCCCACACACCTACAGCACTGCGAGAGGCTGTGGGGCTCAGGTACACTGAGCTACACACTGAGCTACACACTGAGCTACACACTGAGCTACACACTGAGCTACACACTGAGCTACACACTGTGATATACATTACACTACACACTGTGATATACATTACACTACACACTACACACTGTGATATACATTACACTACACACTACACACTGTGATATACATTACACTGCACACTGTGATATACATTACACTACACACTACACACTGTGATATACATTACACTGCACACTGTGATATACATTACACTACACACTACACACTACACACTGTGATATACATTACACTGCACACTGTGATATACATTACACTACACACTGTGATGTACATTACACTACACACTGTGATATACATTACACTACACACTGTGATACACATTACACTACACACTACACACTGTGATATACATTACACTACACACTACACACTGTGATATACATTACACTACACACTGTGATATACATTACACTACACACTGTGATACACATTACACTACACACTACACACTGTGATGTACATTACACTACACACTACACACTGTGATATACATTACACTACACACTGTGATATACATTACACTACACACTGTGATATACATTACACTACACACTGATATACATTACACTACACACTACACACTGTGATATACATTACACTACACACTGTGATATACATTACACTACACACTGCACACTGTGATATACATTACACTACACACTACACACTGTGATATACATTACACTACACACTGTGATATACATTACACTACACACTGTGATATACATTACACTACACACTGATATACATTACACTACACACTACACACTGTGATATACATTACACTACACACTGTGATATACATTACACTACACACTGCACACTGTGATATACATTACACTACACACTACACACTGTGATATACATTACACTACACACTACACACTGTGATATACATTACACTACACACTGATATACATTACACTACACACTGTGATATACATTACACTACATACTACACACTGTGATGCACATTACACTACACACTGATATACATTACACTACACACTACACACTGTGATATACATTACACTACACAGTACACACTGTGATGTACATTACACTACACACTACACACTGTGATGTACATTACACTACACACTACACACTGTGATATACATTACACTACACACTACACACTGTGATATACATTACACTACACACTACACACTGTGATATACATTACACTACACACTGTGATACACATTACACTACACACTACACACTGTGATATACATTACACTACACACTGTGATGCACATTACACTACACACTGTGATATACATTACACTACACACTACACACTGTGATATACATTACACTGCACACTGTGATATACATTACACTACACACTGTGATGCACATTACACTACACACTGTGATATACATTACACTACACACTGTGATATAAATTACACTACACACTACACACTGTGATATACATTACACTACACACTGTGATATACATTACACTACACACTGATATACATTACACTACACACTGTGATATACATTACACTACACACTACACACTGTGATATACATTACACTACACACTGTGGGAGGCTGTGGGGCTCAGGTACTTTATACTGCAACACAAACTGTTCAAAAATCCTAAACACTTGCCCCACACACCAACACTGCACTACACACTGTCCTAAGCACATCTCTCTCTCTCCCTCTCTCCCTGCAGGGGCACAGGTTGCAGCAGATGGCTGCTTCTATCACAACAGCAGAGGCATCAAGGATGGCAACTGCGGAAGGACCGCGTACGGCTATCGGGCATGCCCAGCACAGTAAGCACGGACTCTATTCAATATCAGGCATGCCCAGCGCAGTAAGCACAGACTCTATTCAATATCAGGCATGCCCAGCGCAGTAAGCACAGACTCTATTCAATATCAGGCATGCCCAGCGCAGTAAGCACAGACTCTATTCAATATCAGGCATGCCCAGCGCAGTAAGCACAGACTATTCAATATCAGGCATGCCCAGCACAGTAAGCACAGACTCTATTCACTGTGAGAAATGCCTGTGCAGTAAGCAGCCTCTCGCCTTGCTGTGCTCACAGCTGTAATGTTGTTTAATAATTCATCCCAGCTTGGATCAAAGACATGGCAGGAGGCAGGAGGCAAGACAAATAGAGAACTGCACTTTTATCTTTACTTTTGCACCCTCCTTGTCAAGAACATTAACAAGGAAATGACTGTTTCCATAACGATGAGTTGATCGATCTTGAGGAAATCCTCCTTGTGATCTTGGCATCGTTTCTTTTAGTACCGTGAATATCCGGAACTTGAGTCAGCAGAAGTTGAAAACATGAATATTCTGGCCTGTTTTTCAGGGATCTTAAATGTGGAAAGATCTTCTGCTCAGGTGGAAAGGAGTTTCCCATCACGGGACAGAAAGCCATCCTGAGTTTAAGGTCCGGGGTGCAGTGCAACATCGCTGTGGATCCCTCAGAAACGGACGACTTGGGGATGGTTCCTACGGGAACCAAGTGTGGAGCAAACAAGGTGAGGTTTATTTCCGTTCTGTAGCTGAAAAGCAGCTTTGGCACACAAATGTATTGAAAATATAATTTACTGATAATTGAATAAGGTTTTATTTAGATGACAGTTGGAATGCACACCACTGGCATCTTTTAAGAGTTTTTGACATGTGACGCATTCAACTTTTTCAGCGAACGTCTGAAAAAACATTTCTTCTCATTTTGACAGGTGTGCTACAACAGCGTCTGCCAGGACGTGTCCGTGTACGGGACGGAGGAATGCTCTGCCAAATGCAACAGTCACGGGGTGAGCGAACGCACCTGGTGCACGGAGAGAAAGAGTCTTAGTGTTTTCGTCTTGCAAGGAGACTTAGTCGCATTTTTTCTCTTTCAATGAAAAAATATTAGCTTGTTTAGAATTTAGTTTGTCCAGTGAAAATTTCTTACCCCATTGGCAAATCTTCAAATGAGCCAAATTGTCTCAAATTTACTTCATTGCCAATCTATTTGTCTTCAGGAAACAAGCAGTGGAGCAGGAGTCGAAATATTAAGAGAACACTTAAGATTGGCGTATTTTTTGTTTTTCTGTAGTGAGGGCTTTCTGCATCGTTTGTATCAAAGCTGTTATTGAAATGATGCTGGATCAGTTCCGATCAAAATTATCCTGAATGAGTTTGGATCTAAATGATCCTGAATCGTTTCAGACTTGACTGTGTCGCTCCTACACAGGTGTGTAACCGTGTGTTCTCTACGCAGGTGTGTAATCACGAGCGGGCGTGTCACTGTGACCCCGGATGGGCTCCGCCCTTCTGTGAGATCAGACTGGCTGACCTTCCTGCAGGTGAGCCTCCGGAACATTCCGGATCAGTCTCTGCTGTGCTGATGAGGGATTGTGGTGTTTTGTCAGATAGCGTCCAGCAATCGGTTCAAATTGCTTTTGCAGATGCTACAATTGGCAAAATTGATGTTTTGTGGTTTCGTTTTTGTGGTAGGGGGGTGGGGGTGGTTTGCCGACGTTGTGATTTGGTGGGTTTCTGCAGACATTGTGACGTGGTTGTGTGTTTGTGTTGTGATGTGGTTGTTTTTGTGTTGTGATTTGGTTTGTGTCTGTGTTGTGAATGTGTTGTGATGTGGTTGTGTGTGTGTTTTGATTTGGTTTGTGTTTGTGATGTGGTTTTTGTGTGTTGTGATTTGGTTTGTGTCTGTGTTGTGATTTGGTTTGTGTCTGTGTTGTGATGTGGTTGTGTCTGTGTTTTGATTTGGTTTGTGTTTGTGATGTGGTTTTTGTGGTTTGTGTCTGTGTTGTGATTTGGTTTCTGTCTGTGTTGTGATGTGGTTGTGTCTGTGTTTTGGTTTGTGTTTGTGTTGTGATGTGGTTTTTGTGTGTTGTGATTTGGTTTGTGTTGTGATTTGGTTTGTGTCTGGATTTTTCACAGATGACCGCATGCTGGTAATCGGGGTGTCGGTAGCAGGGATCATGCTGGTGGTGATCTCGCTCATGATTGGAGGGCTGCTGTTCTTCAGGAAGTCCCGGAGGCAGAAATATCCCGGGGAAAAGTGCGTGCTCTCCCTCCTCCTCTGCCTCTCACAGCTAACGGTCATGTGATCAGAGTTCTTAACTGGGCATTCCATTGCTGATGTAACAGCCACCGCTGGAAATTGAAAGCAGTGCAGTTATAGAACACTGCGTTCATTCCGAAAATCCCCTCTTCAAGGGGTTGAAAGACCAGGTTTAAAAATACTCACTTGGCAGAGCACAAACGTGTGCAATCTTCCAATCAATGTTTTAAATAGAACGCATTTATTTTCAGTTTTACTACCAAAATTTTGAAAGCCATTTGGGACAGAAAGTCACGTGAGATGAACTTGGTAGTGTTCTGTTGATCTTTAACCGCACTCAAACCCACACCTGGACACCTGTAGACCTGGCCCTCTGGAATGTGAGCGAGCTGTGCGTTTATCTGCCTTCTCCCATCACGCTTTGCAGGAAGCCCTACTCTGCCTCGGGACTGTCCAACCCGCTGTTTTTGGAGAGGGGGGGCGGGAAGGGGAGCCCCCGCTGTGGGACCCCTCAGATCAGTGAGCCCACCTTCCTGGAGTCCTCAGCCACCCAGGCCTGCGCCCCACTGGTGGTCCGGGTCGTCCCCACCCGACACCCGCCCCAGGTGAGCCTGACCGCCCTCAGCCAATCAGCAACCTGGGTGTCTTCCCAGAAGTGCGCTGATGGTTCATTCATGTTTTTGTGAGCTGAATGTAAAGGATCCCTAAAACACTGTTCACGTCCAATCACCTCCATCGACTGCCAATCAGTATGCACTGTGATGTAAAAAACCTGGCTGTCCTGAATGTTGAATGTGTTGAATTAATGTCGTAAGTGTACAGTCCTGAATGTAGGTGTTATTGTTTGGGTAACTGCGTTTTGATCACGGCCTTCCTCAAGATTTTGAATTCTGCTAACAATATAAAACATCTAATAAAATAATGTTTTTTATTTTATTTTGTAGCCACCGAAGAAAATGCAGATGCAAACGCCTCCAAGTCCCGCACAGGTACCATCCTTCATCCCTTTTCTGTGAAACAAACATTTATCTGATGTGATGGAGTATTACCTGTTATACTTTTATTTTGCACATTGTTATACGCTAATATCTTTAATATTTTCTTGCGTCGTGTTTTTCTTCTCTCAGGTGGCAAGACCCAGTGTTCCGCCCCCTGTCACTCCAAACAAACCCTCGTATTTAAAGGTGAGAACATGGATATACTGCTGTGTGGCAAACTACTCTCCTGCTATGTGCCAACTTTGGTTATACTTAAAGATATTGGGCCTCATTAGGAAAACTTGTGTAGGATCTGTAGGAGTTGTTATTTGGATACGATCAACACAGGAAACCCGGCTCTGAGGCATACTCACTGCCCAGAAGACACTTCTATTGAGATGTATTTATTGTTTATGCAACATCAATAAATGTGCAAAATGGTTCTTGGTTAATATTCTCACTAACCGTTAAATCCATTGCATATTTGAATCAACTGGGTAAATACATTTTGAGTTCTATTTGATATTTTTTGCTATCTATAATGGGAATGAATATTGTTTTGTCACAGAATAAACCGCTACCTCCAGCCAAGCCTTTGCCACTGCTAAACGAGAAGCAGGTAAACTCGCCTTTCAGTAATAATAAGAGCCATTTTATGAGTGGTACAACTTTCATTTTAATATGCATTTTATTTAATAATGAATAAAACTGAAATGTATATTATGTACATCTATTGTTCAGTGGCTATGTCAGTTATTCTTAACAATCAATAATATTTTCTGATATTTGTGTGCATATGTGCATACATATGCCATACATTATCTGACAGAGCCTTATCTGGGACGATTTGTTTTGTATTGGATGTTATAGTGTAATAAATCTGTTTCCAGGGCAACAAGTCAAAACTCCCTCCAGTGCCCCCTGTGAAGCCAACAGGAACCCAATCATCATGGAAACAGCCTCAGGTGGGTTTTTCGCCCACTCGCACTTCCTGTTACAGATGCGCATAAATGGTTGGCCTTTCGTGCCGTTATCCAAACCGCTGTAAAATTCATGCTTCTCATTCCCCCATTCATGCACACACACACACACACACACACACACACACACACACACACACACACACACACATAGCATGCTAGGCACCAGCCAGCTTATCAGGAGCATTTAGGGGTTAGGTGTCTTGCTCAGGGACACGTCGACACACCCAGGGCGGGATTGAACCAGCAGCCTTCCGACTGCTCTTACCTCCTGAGCTGATGTCGCCTCCCCTTCACATGTTCCATGTGTTTGATTGGCCAATCCAATCTGCCCTCGTTCTTCAGCATGAACCTGTGATTCAGTAGCTGAGTTTCGCTCCCTTATCTTGCCTGACTCGTAGTTTTATTACCCACCGGGATTCCACAACTCGCCCATTCACACCGGCTCATAAAATGGGCCATATTTCATCACCACAAATACAGTCCCTGCCCTACTGCCACGTCTATGTCCCGTAAAAATCCATATCCACAGTTTAAGAAACAGTTTCTTTAACCCATAAGACACCAGCGACATTTTTTGAAACCAATATTCATAACAGAATTCCTCTTTCGCGCGATTGCGTGCTTTTTCGGTACAGTTTGGTCGACACGTTCCAACGGCTGTGCGGATCTTATTGTGGCTACACCGGGGATTAGAACCACCGACCTTGCTTGTCCCAGTCATTTACCTTAACCGCTACGCTACGTTTTTACCAGCCTCTATAGAGTCAGAGTCGCTCGTGTTGCGCGAGCTCAGCTCTGCTCAGCTCTGCTCAGCTCTGCTCAGCTCTGCTCAGCTCTGCTCAGCTCAGGCTGTTCCAGCGACCTCCCGGCGTTGGGCGCGGACGCAGAGACGGCCTCTGGGACCTCTCGTGCCGTCCGACTCCCGGCTGTCGGCCATCTTGCAGGCCACGCTGGCGCTGACTCGCGTTCGGGCGTTTGATGTTTTTCCGCAGGTCTCCGCGGGGCCGAGAGTCGCCCTGAAGCCCCCCACCAAGCCCAGATGAAGCTGAGCGGCGATGTGCGCTGACTCATCGGACCCAGGAGGGCCTCTGCCAGCCAGCCGGGGGGGGGCGGGTCGGAGGGGCCTGTTTGAAGCCGGACGCGGCGGGGGGTGGATGTGTGTCTGCGCTGGCTCGTCGCCCTCGGTGACCAACCGCCGGGAAACGGACTGGATGGGAAGCCAGAGCCAAAACTCCAAATGCGAAGAGGGTTTTTGGCAACCTTCAGGCTTGTGGCCGCACAGACTAAACAGATCCAGAGACTGTCCTTTTTTTTTTCTTCTTTTTTTTTTTAAACAAAAATTCACTCTCGGTTCATTCTGTTTTTTTTGGTACGAGTTCGGTGAGACAAGAGCTCTTCTCTTTACACCAGTGCAAGAGCCGCATATTTTTGCTGTGTTGTCTAAGTTGGGGAATGTTGTCTAACATAGGGAATGTTCGAAAGCTGCCAGCTGCCATTTAAAGGCTTTATTCCATTACTATATTATTTCCTGATTTTTTTGGGGTGGTGGGGGAGTTGAGGGGAGAGAAAGTGGTTCCTTCCTGAAGGAGTCATCCTCAAGGTTCTTAATTGTGCGGTTCTGGCACATTAAGAGAAACCGGACCAACATGGTGTCATTTTAACCTTCCCCCGATCAGGGAGGATCTTGCACAATATAAATTATTATTGCTCTTATTTATTTTCTGTGCCTTTATTGAGTTTGTGTTTCATTTGTTGTTATTGCATGTTGCTTGGCAGTTACTGACTTTGTGTGTTTAGTTTTTTTTTTAATTGATTGTTAAACTTGCATTCAGCTGAGCTGGATGCAACAGAATTGCACAGCCCACTGGGGCTCACACTGTTTTCACTTTTTCTTCATTTGAAGTATTTACTCTTGTAGCTTGATATTTTAATCTGACAATCACTTTGAAACTCATAATCTGTGATAAAAAATTTTTTTACCTGTTTTCCAGAACAATAAAAAACTTTTTTCAAAGAGGAAACATCAGTTTAATCTTACTGGCTTCTCATGCATCCTCAAAAATGTGTGCGCGTGTGCATGTGTGCATGTGCGCGTGTGTGTGTGCGTGCGTGTGAGAGAGAGACAGAGAGACGAGGGAGGGAGTGTACACATGACCTGGCTTCCATTAGAAACTCCTTCAGTTGCCTTAGAGTGTAACATTTATTATTTTTTATTGTAGCATAAGCAAATATGCTGTGTTAGTGAATGTCGGGCAATTTACAGAAAATTGACTATCCATTTGGGAATACGCAATGCCTTTCATCAAGGCACGTTTGTCT
>NC_083777.1:30974568-30987068 GCF_963514075.1 Conger conger | reverse complement strand
ATAAATCATAAACAGCTGAGGGCTGTCACACTCATTCCCACAAAACACAGGAAACAGATGATATCTGCACATGACACACACCCGCACACACAGACCACACACCCGCATGCACACACCACACATACACCACACACACACACCCGCATGCACACACCACACACCCGCACGCACACACCATACATACACCACACACACCCACTTGCACATACCACACACACACAAACACATACATACACCCACACACCACACACATACACCACACATACACACACACAACCACACCCTCTCACACACCACACATGCGCGCACACACACCATACACGCACCCACACGCACACACCACACACTCCCGCATGCACCCACCACACATACCACACACACACGCACACACACTCACACGTGCACACACACACACTCAAACACACAAGGCATGAGAGAACAGAGGGGCACAGACAATGGGAGAGGAGAGGAAAGGAGAGAGGGATGCAGGAGGGAGGGGAAGGGAGGGTAGATTTTATAGCTTCTGCTCTGCGCTGAGCCTGGCTGACTCGGCCTTCCCCGGAATGTCCCCTCCCTTCTCCAGAGAAGCGTTGAGTCAGCGTGCAAACCTCAAACCCCAGCTGCCCCAGTGAGCCGGTTCCGGGGGGGAGGTTAGGGCCGGGGGGGGGGGGGCGGAGGGGCATTCTGTGACTCGCTCTCCAACGTGCCTTTTGGGTCGAGCACCAAGGTGAGGTCACTCCAGACGTGCGTCCGAGAGGGCAAACTTAAGGCGAATGTTGGCCAACATATTCAAAACTCCGCTGGGCCCACCTGGACCCGTGGGGCCCTGCTCTCGGCCTCTCCGTTTGCTCTCCCTGGACTCCTCCTCAGACCCTGCACTCCAGGTGCTTCTGCCCCCCGACCGCAGGAGAGAAACACACAACCACAGAGCTCAGCAGCGTTGGAGCGTCGCGATCTGTGGCGATCTGACCTTCGCCTGCGAGAGTAAATCGCCACACCAGAACTCTGTGACCTCATTTCCTGCCAACTGGCGTGCACTACCAGATCTGGGGCTCATTCCAGTCGCTTGATTTTCACCTTTTTCTTTTTTCCCTTTCCCTTGCTCTGCACCCAGAAATCGATCAAGCTCTGCCATCCTAAAGGACATTCCAACCCGTTCCTTCCAGGAGCTAGAAGTAGAAGAACTTCCAAAAGTATTTTTCCGGAAAGCATGACATATAAACGATCAACCTGTGGGTCCACCTCTCCCCATCTGCTACGCATCTGTAACTGACGTGGCTTCAAACTGACGTTTGAAGGAGCAAGGATATTCCATTTGCCTAATTCACGTTTTCCCACAACTTCCCCATCTCCCGGTGGGTGGAGCTAGGAGCAGGAAAAGTAGGGAGCAGTAGCCTGTAGCGTAGTGGTTAAGGTAAATGACGGTGGTTCTAATCCCGGGGTAGCCACAATAAGATCCGCACAGCCGTTGGGCCCTTAACCCTGCATTGCTCCAGGGGAGGATTGTCTCCTGCTTAGTCTAATCAACTGTACGTCGCTCTGGATAAGAGCGTCTGCCAAATGGCAATAATGTAATGTAACGTAATGAAAAGGAGCAAGGGAAGGAAGAAGGAGGTGAATTGGTAGGAACCCTGTGGCCACTAAGACTCTTTAAAAGAGTAGCGATTAGCCACAGAGCTACGCTGCGTCAAACCCACTCTTCCCCTGCTCTTTAATGGCATGCGCTAACGTCTTTTTCCTCATGACATCACTCTGGGAAACAGGCGCTCGCTGAGGCTAATTGCCCCGGTCTGCCGGGGTTAAGCTGTTCCCACGGGTCGGTAAGAGGCTAAGTGTCGGGAGATGGGCTTCTGAGACCAGACAAGACAGATTACAGGTTCAGATGCTTTTTGGCAGAAAGTAAATGCCATTTATAAACATTTATGGATAACCACAGATTCTACAGATTCTACATTCTGGGTTTCCTAGACATGAATAACCCATTCCTCGACTAAGAGAAAAGATCTCCCCGGAAAACAATTCTTCAGTCTAAGACTAGCATTAATCCATGTCTGGAAAACCAGACGTGAATGTTCGGAATATCTGAAGTTTCCTTGCTGTTGAGGCCAAAACATTCCAGCTCCTGCATTCTACTGCGTCTTCTGAAAATTAAATGGTCTGTATGGTCATGCGTTTACTGGTGATTTCTCACGCATTTTCATGTGTCCAGCTCCATTGCGTGTAGGCCAGCATGATCGCGTTACAGCAGTTGGACCGTCTCACCAGAACAGGGTGCCTGCACGCTTATCACGGGATGTGACTGTCAGTAGAAAGTTGGTGACAGGAGGATGGCGACTGGAGCATTTGCCAGAAATGAGTCTTTACTTCCTCCAGGTGCAACTCGTGAAATGAAAAGATTCAGTTTTAAACCAGCTTAAGGAACATAGCCAATGGATGTCCTGTAATTATGCAGGGGATAAGCAAAACTCCTATCCTGGAGGGCCGCATTATTCTCCATGTTGTTACTGCCTTTCAGTCTGCGGCCAATCCAGACCTCGGACACAATGTGTGAAGACTCTTTAGCCAATCACGTGAGCCTGTAGCCTAGTGGCAAAGGTAAATGACTGGGATCCGCAAGGTTGGTGGTTCTAATCCTGGTGTAGCCACAATAAGATCCGCACAGCCGTTGGGCCCTTGAGCAAGGCCTTTAACCCCACATTGCTCCAGGGGGACTGTCTCCTGCTTAGTCTAATCAACTGTAAGTCGCTTTGGATAAAAAAGCTAAATAACATGTCATGTAACGTGACTTAAATGAAATGCTCCCAATGTGGGAATGCACCAAAAACCAACAGAAATAGAATCCCCCTCCAGAACTGGAGTTTAAGATCCCCGGTGTAAAGGATCTGTAGTCTTACCGTGCCGCCATTTTGTGTGCAGACCACCACCGTGTCCCAGCAGCCCCTCCTCACGTGAAGCCAGGCGCAGCGACGAGGAAAGAGGACGTCCAGAAAAGCAGGTAACGTGCCGCACGCTGCCGCCCAGACAGAGCTCAGGTACCCTGCCTTCCCCTGCCTTAGTTACACAGAGAAGCCGTAACTAAGCCCGGCCGACGGACAGAATGGTGGCTTCCAAACCGCATACTTGGCATATACTCAGAAAATCAGCCTGAAGTGGGATGCTAGTTTGCGATTTTGAACGCAGCCAATGGTTTTGCAGCTCTGCATTTAAAGGGGAGCTCCTATAGGGTTTTTGTTTTAGCCCAATTCCACAGCATAATTCAAATGAACTCATCATGGTCTTCAGTCATGACCCTGATAAACAGAGCCAGGTGTGTTAGTGCTGGACTACAGCAGGGATCATCTAAAAAGTTATTCTCTCCAGAAGCTGTAAAACCCCAGTGGTTGGTAAGCTGGCGGGCCGGTGTCTCCCCTGCTGAGTGTGCCTGTTTTCCCCACATCCCCAGGGCCCAACCCACCACCGTGATCCCCTCAAACATGGACCCCACCTTCCGCCTGCTGCTGGAGGAGAAGGAGCAGGCTGTGCTAGCCCTGAAGGAGACCGTGGAGGTGAGGGCAGAGAGGAGCGGTGTTAGCGGTTAGCGCTGCAGGAGACCGTGCAGGAGACAGGAGCGGTGTTAGCGGTTAGCGCTGCAGGAGACCGTGCAGGAGAGAGGAGCAGTGTTAGTGGTTAGTGCTGTATGAGACCGTGCAGGAGAGAGGAGCGGTGCTAGCGGTTAGCGCTGCAGGAGACCGTGCAGGAGAGAGGAGCAGTGTTAGTGGTTAGTGCTGTATGAGACCGTGCAGGAGAGAGGAGCGGTGCTAGCGGTTAGCGCTGCAGGAGACCGTGCAGGAGAGAGGAGCGGTGTTAGCGGTTAGCGCTGTAGGAGACCGTGCAGGAGAGAGGAGCAGTGTTAGCGGTTAGCGCTGCAGGAGACCGTGCAGGAGAGAGGAGCGGTGTTAGCGGTTAGCGCTGTAGGAGACCGTGGAGGTGAGGGCAGAGAGGAGCAGTGCTAGCGGTTAGCGCTGCAGGAGACCATGCAGGAGAGAGGAGCGGTGTTAGCGGTTAGCGCTGTAGCACTGTAGGAGACACATTGGGGGGATTGGCCCCTGCTTCCATCAGGGGCCTGGGGAACCTTGAATACATTAAGTCATTTGTTTTCTCTTCGAATACTTCATTATCTACCAGCTGGTTAGTTCTAGTGGACACTTCTCACTTTCTCCAATCACGAGCCTGTTCATTTATCTCAGTCTTTCATTTGATCAGTTAATTCCTTTTTACCTCTTATTATTTAATTGTTTGCTTAATCGGAACATGCATTGCGATTTCTGCACATAAATGTGTGACTCCTGAAAAGAGTGATGAATAAGATTTCTGCAGTTGTGATCAGAACCAAAACCAGCCTACTAGAACCACAGAACCACAATTTTATCTAATTATAATCTAGCCTTTCTTAGGAAGCAGATTTCTTCAGAAGGTGACGGTTTTGGATGTAGGAGTGACACGGGGGAAGTGGGCACTTCCTCTTATGGCATCTGCACAGGAAGCGTGTGTTCGGCTGGGGTGTATCGTGCCAGACGTTCCTGGTGTTTGTCTCTAAAAGTTTAGTTTGGCCGGAAAAGACGGGATCTGTCAGCACTGGACGGTGAGTCAGCGCAGCTGAGGCAGATTTCAGCTTCCCATTAGCAGAGTGGTGATCGCAGATGCACTGTCCCGTCTGGAGGGCAGTTAAATCACATCTGCACTGCTGCGCCCTGGGATAGTGTACAGCTGACTGCGCTGAGAAACAGTGCAAGCTATACTCCCTGAAGGTCAAAAAACCATGATACACAGTGTTTTTAAATAAACCTTTTTCCAAAACGGTATTTGAATTCTGTATAGAAAGTAGAGCGTGCAGTGTTTCAGTGTGTTCCATGTATGTGCAGGTCTTCAGACTGTACTGATGACCCCCCCCCCCCCCCTTAGGGGCGCTGTGTGGCTCATGGTGCCTTCATGTGTAGGAGCACAGTGTTGATCAGTCCCTGAACAGCGCTCTGCTTGCAGATCCTGCAGATCAAAGTGAGCAGGCTGGAGCACCTGGTGCAGCTGAAGGACCTGCGCATCGAGGACCTGACCCGGCACGTGGAACGCCACAGGACCCGGGCCAACATGCCGTGATACTGGGCGCTAGGCTACCACCCAGCTGTGTGAGGATGCTGGGCGCTAGGCTACCACCCAGCTGTGTGAGGATGCTGGGCGCTAGGCTACCATCCAGCTGTGTGAGGATGCTGGGCGCTAGGCTACCATCCAGCTGTGTGAGGATGCTGGGTGCTAGGCTACCATCCAGCTGTGTGAGGATGCTGGGCGCTAGGCTACCACCCAGCTGTGTGAGGATGCTGGGCGCTAGGCTACCACCCAGCTGTGTGAGGATGCTGGGCGCTAGGCTACCATCCAGCTGTGTGAGGATACTGGGTGCTAGGTTACCATCCAACTGCTGGTGGATGCTGGTTGCTAGGTTACCATCCAGTCGTGGGTGATGCTGGGTGCTAGGGTACCATCCAGCTGTGTGAGGATGCTGGGCGCTAGGCTACCATCCAGCTGCTGGTGGATGCTGGTTGCTAGGTTTCCATCCAGCCGTGGGTGATGCTGGGTGCTAGGTTACTATTCTCTGTCACTGTGTCTGTAAGTGTGTCTGTGTGAGTTAACCACTTTATAGCTTTGTCTCCTATTTTTCTACAAATTAGTATTTTATTTTTATTTTTGTGCAAACGTGACATACAAGGAAACTGTTACTACCCAAGCGCACTTAAAAGAAGGTCAATCATGACACCTTTCCCAGTTAACGGAGAACTATAATGGTTTTAGGGTTTGCATTTCCAAATGTATTAGTATATTGTAATAATATAGTAATATATTAGTGTGATCAATTTTCTTATATTTTCTATCAAGGCCAATGTAGTTAATTACTGAACTAATTATGAATGTGTTCATATTTAACACAGAAATGCCAAAGTGTCTGAGCAACTCTTCTTACATGCATCATGAGTCTCTGGCACTGTCACGTTAGAGGCGTTTTGTTGACGAGTCGTTTTAGCAGCTGAGTAAATCTCGCTCAGTCCCATATGGCACATTTGTGTGAGACTTGAATTTCAAATCTTCAGTTTGGTGAAAAATACCACATTAATAATATTTTGCCAAACCTGACTGCTGCAGCTGCTGCTGCAAAAAATAAATTCTGCTGTTCCTGGACGTGGTGCGTCTCTAACTTACGTACTCATGTGATCATCATGAACTGAATACAGCCACATGCTGGGGTGTACTTCTGGGATGTTTTTCTTTTTATTTATTCCAGTCATTTCAATATTTTGTTAAAACCCATGATAGTTTCCTTTATGCGTTCACCAAATCCAAGGGTCAAGTGATTAAGACTCTAAAGCTTATCCACATCTGAGACAATTGCATTTCTTTTCATAAAAGCTTTTTATTCAGTTTGTGTTTTATGGTTCCGTAAAGCGTGGTCTTGAGTGAGACTGAAGAGGACATGATTACATACACTGTGTTATTATGGATGGTGTGTACAGCGCTTTGATTACATACACTGTGTTATGATGTATTGTGTGCACAGCGCTTGTACAAACAAGTCCTTCTGACGATGAGTCTTATGTGCCTCTGTCTTCAGTCATAAATAAAAATGTAATAATAGTGGTGGAAATACTGACAAATATATGGGGCAAGAAGCATTACTGAAGCGTGAGTGTGTGTGCATGTGTGTGTGTGTGTGTGTGTGTGTGTGTGTAGTAAGACTATGAAAAATAACTTTCTTATGATTACACCTTACTTTGCTTAAGATTACATCTCCTTATCGTACCTTGAGCCACGTAGTGCCACTTGAATGTCTTAGGCAGATAAGACCCCTGTAGGAGGGAGGCTGTTTGCGACAGATCGGAATGCAGGCTGTGGCTCCCTGGTTCAGACATGCCCTTCAGCCTTCGCTCTCTGGAGCGGAACGCGAGGCGTGGCACAGAGCATGGCACAGACTTCATATCGGAGGCACTCCAGCTATTTCCAGTCCCTGCAGGTCCGGATGTGTCCGTGTCGTCGGTCGGAGCTCAACCGGTTCCAGATGCCCACACAAACCTGAGATGGGCTGTACTGGGTCGAGTCCTCCGACCTTTGACCTGTCGGGGGACCACTGACGACAGTCCTGCTCCTGGTCCTGTTTGGGTTCCGGCTCCTGAAAATATGAATTTGGTAGTCTCCTCCCGCCCCCTGGCCTTCTTGTGGGAGAGGAGCCGTGGTCAAACCAAGTGCCCAAAACCAGGCTTCCTTTTTGAAGCTCACTTCCTGGTCATGCTGAGAGAAGTTGCTCACTAGTACCACGGTGGTTGGCTCCAGTATAGGTGTTTCAGTCACCCTGTTTGTAGTAACAATACGGCAAAAAATGAAAATACAAAAACGACATAAAAAAAACAAAAACAATTCCCCACAAGAAAATGTATGCACAATAGGCATTTTGTTCTTGTGTTATTTGACTAGTCGCTGTGTTTTATTAACTTAATGGACAACCAGGATTCAGTGGACAAATAGTTTCATGTACCGTCCAGTTACACGACCACGCCTGAGAGAGACTTTTCACCTTTTCCAAAATGGCCGTGCCCCACCGGGGGAGGCAGCCTGCATCCTCCTGATTACAGAACCAGTGAGCCCTGGGAACAGGTCAAGCCCTGGGCTCACATCCGCCAGTGTCAGGGAAGACGTCACCTTCAACCCACAAGTCACTGGGCACAAAGCTTTAAGATACAGTTAGCATTTTTACATCCACAACACCGTTACTGCCAATTCGGTCACAACGTGCACGGGAAAATGTTAAGTCAACCGTTACAGAAAACACAAGTTCATTCGCGACCACTGAATATTTGTGTGGCCTTAGCATCGATTTGTTACAGATGTGGTCAGTGTGTGTGGAACTTTTTTTATTTTTTGTTGAGTCAAAAGATAATGCTAATCATTAATTTGATATCATAATGGGAACCACTGTGCTTAAAACATTAAAGGGAGGCATTGCGACATTTCATTTTTAAGCCTATGTATCGATTCTAACCGTTTTGTTGCTTTATATTGTGTTTATCGTCGTCATTTTTTTTAAATGTAATGCTCTGCTTTTATTGTGTTAAGCCCCGGACACACCAGACCGACGGTCGGCCGTCGGACGTCGGTGGCGCCCTGTCGGCCGAGTCTTTCCGGTGTGTCCCGCACGCCGACGGAGTTTTGGAGGGCTCCGACGCCGACCGTCGGTTTGATGTGTCCGGGGCTTTAAGCAGGGGTGTCCAAGCATGTGCCAGGGAGGGCCAAGAACAAGATTAACCAATTAACACTCCTTCAACCAGAGAGGGGTGATCTAATTAGTGAATTAGTGAAATCAGCAGGTGTGGTGATTGGTTGCCATGAAAACCCGCGTACTCTCGGCCCTCCGTGGCACATGATTGGACGCCCCAAAAGCGTAAAGCGCTCGTTTTAAGACGCAGCGCGTGCGTAACGTCTCCAGTCACTAAGAGGACAATCCGTTTTTTTGTGCGAATGTTTATCGTCAGCGGCCTGGTTTTGAACTTTTCCCCACGGTGAATTGTCCTCTGTTCCGAAGGCACTGGAGGTGCATGTTTCTCGCGTTACCTGTCCTGTGTTAAAACCACAAACCGAACAGAGGGATGGCTGTTTTCAGTCCCGGTCCGGCGACGTACAGCTGCCTCCGCTGCCAAGTTAGCCCCGGTCCCGCTGACAGGCCGCGCTGACTCACGGGAGAGCGGAGATCTCAGGAATGTGGAGACTGAACGGGATTGGCCTTCTGAGTGGCTCCACGGGGTGAGTAACCCTGATTCACGGTCATTAGCGAGATTAAAAACTGCAGGTTCCGCGGCCGTTTTGAGCTGGGTCCGGGCGAGAAAACAGCGGGGAGTTTTCGGTCATCAAAGCCATCCTAGTTTTGCAGCATGAAGAACGTTTCTTTTACTGAAAGGGCGTTAAAAACTTTTTAACGTGAGGTCATCAGATATCGGCTGCTCTGGCATGTCTCCCGGCTACTCCCCAACGCAGTGAAAATGTGCAGGGCGTTTCTACGCAATGCATTATAAACTGACAACCCTTAGGATATATGTTTTTAAGTTTAACATCCTGCAGCTGTGCGAAACTGAAGCTGAAATTCATCTTCTGGAACAGCTAACTATTTTGATATCCTAAAATTTCTAAACGAATTGTCAAGGCCTAATAATATGAGCAAGGAAAAAAAGTTTTGTTACTTTTGGGTCAGAAAACCGATAAAGACAATGAAGGCTTCAGTAACTGAAATAAATAAATCCAGGTCAGATGTTGGCATCCCTGGTCCTGGAGAGCCAGAGGGTGTGCTGGTTTTAGTTTTCACTAAGTGCGGAGTAACAACAAATGCCAGCAGCTCCCCAGGACCTGGGTTGCGTACCCCAAATCGAGGTAATGTGCCGCAGAACCCTGTACAGTAAACCAGGTAAAAATAAAATACAATTCTCTCTTTTTGGGAAGACAACTTCGTTGTACGTCCCTCTGGATAAGAGTGTCTGCTAAAATGCCTGTAATGTAATGTAACAACAGAACTGTGGGCACAATATACAACAGAAATTCTCAAGACTGAACAGAACGCACAAAAAAAAGACTAATAATCGTATCCCTTCACAATGTTGCGTATCCCTGGGCAGACAACAGCCTGAAGGTCGCGTGACGAGCAGACAACCTTGATCTGTGACCTCCTGCCGTCAGTCAAATCCCCCAGCATGCACCGGGGCTGCCGATTCGGCCACGCTGCGGGCTTCCTGCCTCCCGGCTCTGGATGGGCGTGCGGGACGGTCCGGGGACTCCGTGACTCACCCCGTCGTTTCGGGGGAACTGGGCCATGACACTGCCCTCAGCCCGCGGCGGCCAGTTCCTGCTGCGCCCTGCCCCCAGAACATCTGTTTCCCCTCTTCTGCGCGGGGTCCAGATCCATCAAGATGCTCTTATCCGAGCTCACACACACACACACACACACACAGACACACAGACGCACACGCACACGCACACACACAGACACACACACACACACACACACACACACACACACACACACACACACACAGACACACACACGGACACGCACACTCACGCACACACACACGCACACAGACACGCACACAGACACGCACACAGACACGCACACAGACACGCACACAGACACGCACACAGACACGCACACAGACACGCACACACACACGCACTCACGCACACACACAGACACACACACACACTCACGCACACGCACGCACACACACACACACACACACACACACACACACACACTTACACTCACGCACACATACACACACACACACACACACACACACACTGCGGGGTGTTAGCTGGCCCAGCTGAGATTTGAACCTGCAACCTCCTGATAATGGCCGAGTTTCCTCCAAAGCCTCACGCTGTTCCGCCTCGCTTGAAAGGACGCATGGGTCCGTTCCCAGATAAAGAGGCTGATTACGGCTGGTCTTGTTTTCATTCTGCATTCACGCATAAATGGCAGCTTAACATTAAAAGCCTTGGCATTTAAAGACAATGAGCTTTTTATAATTAGGCTCAGGGAACGGGCTTGGCTTGGTCGCACGGAAAGTAGACTGCTATTGAGACAGAACTTGCTCAAGGCCTGTTGTGTCCAATAAAAACTTTACCCCCTTGGTCTAACTTCTGTAACTGCTTTAATTGATCAATTAAGTGCTGAGTAACTACAAAATCCAGCACACCCTGTGGCTCTCCAGGACCAGGAGTGAGGACCACTGGTGTATAATATTTAAACTCTACTTAACAGGGGGGTGACCTGTCACCTCTGTTAAAATTAACAGCTCTTCATTGAACCGTCTCTTTCGGCTCAAACCCACACAGTCGTGATTAACCGGCTATAATACCATCACGTGCATTTGGAATGCCAAATTACATTTTATGAGGGCTTTTATTAATGACACATCAAAGTGCCCCAATCCCTGCATTGAATTATGATAGCAACACCCACTGAATCATGACTGGCACACAATAAGAGTCTGTGAATAACGCATCGAACGCGTAGCAGCTTGTGCCTCTGTGCCACGGCTAGGAGGCTGATGTTCTGTCAATTTCACATCTTTGAAATTATGCATGTACGGTTCTGAAAAACAATCCAAATGTGTGAACTGAAAACCGCCTCATTTCTAAAGCAAGACAATGACAACGATTTGTCTTCAGTGTAAACGCCAGAAACACTCTTGAGAGAAGTTAGCTGTGGCTGGACGTCTGCGGATACCACGCAAAGTCCAGCTCTGTGCCGTAACTACCTTCGTATTCACCTGATTAAGCATGACACACGCGTGTTAAAAGCCTAACCCAGCAGGTTCCAGCTCCGTGAGGGTGAGGAGAGGAAGCGGTTGCCAGATTGGTGCTGATGACCGCTGTAAAGGGGATTTAGCGGGCACTTGCTAACTCCACTCTCGTCTCGCTGTGTGAGACGGCGTGACTGAAAGCTGGGGTGGGAGCGATGCCGGCCCTGCAGGGGGTCTGATAGGAGCTCCCGCCCCCTCCTCTGGAGCCTGCTCAGGGGGCCGGGCTGTCTCCACACGGGGGCCCTGGCTGTCTCCACAGGGGGGTCCTGGGGGGGGGGGAACAAACAGTTCTGTGGCCCTCGGGTTGTTGTTTATTATCAGCAGGAATCCATAGTCCATATAGTTCAGCTATAAAAAAAATAAACATAAATCATAAATAAACAACAGCACTGCGACTCCCTATATGGAGATGGCTATACATGGCTCATCCAGCTGCGGCTGGTTTGAGTTTCTCCCCCATTATTCTCCCCGACTACCTACAGACTGCAGCCGCTCCGTACGCACTGACATGCATCCCCATGTGAGTACTGGATGTGTGGATAAACAGAGTTCAAATTAATGTTTCACTGTGGACAGACCTGACCCCCCTCACCCTGTTGTCACCCCCCCCCCCATCAGCCAATCAGGACACATTCCCCAAAGACCTGGGACGTCTTTAAATCCCCAAACAGACAGGCCGTGTCTGGCTCCACTGATCTACTGTCCTGTACGCAGACAGAGTAACACAATAACCCTGGAGCAGGCAGACCAGCTGTCTCCTGGAGAGCCGCAGGGTGTGCTGGGGTCCTCACTCCTGGTCCTGGAGAGCCGCAGGGTGTGCTGGGGTCCTCACTCCTGGTCCTGGAGAGCCGCAGGGTGTGCTGGGGTCCTCACTCCTGGTCCTGGAGAGCCGCAGGGTGTGCTGGGGTCCTCACTCCTGGTCCTGGAGAGCCGCAGGGTGTGCTGTGGTCCTCACTCCTGGTCCTGGAGAGCCGCAGGGTGTGCTGGGGTCCTCACTCCTGGTCCTGCAGAGCCGCAGGGTGTGCTGGGGTCCTCACTCCTGGTCCTGCAGAGCCGCAGGGTGTGCTGGGGTCCTCACTCCTGGTCCTGGAGAGTCGCTGGGTGTGCTGGGGTCCTCACTCCTGGTCCTGGAGA